>NW_022985472.1:328282-403315 GCF_010093595.1 Mytilinidion resinicola
CCCCAATTCCCCCCAAGGCCTATGCTGCCTCCCCCCCCCCTCCCCCTCCCCCGCCTCTTCCACAGCATTCTCCATCGGCCTATCCCACTCCCGAAAAACGTGCGCAAACGCCCCGAAGCTCGCGACGCAGACACGCTCTTTGCGCGCTTCAGGGACTTCACGAATGTAACTCGTATCCGCCATCCCCAGCTTCTCAAATACATTCTCTTGAAGGTACGCGCTCATAGTCTGCCCCGTAGCACGCTCAATCAACACAGCAACCCAGTCCATCCCCGCGCCGTACGCAAACCTCTTCCCCGGCTGGTAGCAGAGCGGGCTATCCCTCATCGAGTTCCAGAAATCGGTGGGCCAGTTCCCCTTGCTTACCCTCTTCTGATATTCGAGGAGTTTGGCGTCGAAGAAGGAGTGTGCGCCGCCATAGGTATGTGTGAGCTGGTGGCGGAGGGTGAGTGGGCCCTCGCGGTCGGCGAAGATCGGGGTTCCGGGCTCAGTGTCGGAGAACCCGACGAATACTTTCTTCTCCGCGAGTTCGGGGAGGTGGGTTGAGATGAGGGTGGGAGAGTCGAGGGAAAGGAGGCCGCGCTCGACGAGCTGGAGACAGGCGATTGTGATGACGAGTTTGGTGAAGGAGTGGATGGGGGGATGGAGGTGGGTGAGAATGTCTTTTCTTGTGATTAGTTTTGGGTTGAGGGAGTGGTTTCGGGGACGGCAGAGAAGGAGAGTAGGGGCGTTCCAGCCGCGGTGGTGCTTTGGATTCCGATGTCTGGGGAGGAGGTGGTGCTAGTGGCGAGGAAGTTGGTTAGGAGGGCTTTGATTGGGGAGATGGCGGAGTTGGAGAGATCTGGTGAGGCCATGGCGGATAGAGTTAATAGGAATCTAGATCAATACGCCTGGTTTAGAAGACGAAGAGATATGCTACTAGATATATGGAATTTTTGAAAGTTGGGGTAGGCGTGGTTTGAGATGATCTCAGCAAACCTCGTATTAAGTTAACTATGCCCAACTCGTAATCTTTCCTAATCAATCTAGCCTGAAAGAGTTGTAAGAAATGGTGGCGCTTAGTGCTAACGCCTTTCTCGCTCGGACCAGCAAGGCGGGAGTAGCGCGCGCGCTGACAAGCTTAAAGCGGAATCTTTCCTAAGCCGTGTGACCTAGTCGCGTAGGGAGATGTCGCTTACGGGTTGAAGCTTTCCTTGTTCAAGATGACAAGGATAAATGGAACCATTGAAAAGATGGAGTCAGCAACTGACCACAGCATAGCATACCGAGCACCCCTTAATGGGTTAAACTGTATTTGAAGATATATCGTGTGTCGACAAGGCTGTTCATAAATGGGTATCTAAATAGGAAATTTTGCTGACCTCCGCCATCTCCGAGGACAAGTTACAAGGTACGAAAATTAGAAGAAATATACTTACAATAGCGGAAGAGTAACTTAAAGGGAACTTTTAGCCCCACATCATCAGTGTGAGAGTGAAAACAGTAAGTAGACATAAGGATGCTGGTTAGCAAAGGTAGAACTGTAAGCAGGGTGGAATCAAGGCCGAGGGCACATTTTCCGACCATAATGCCCCGTCAAATGGCAGGAACATTCTCATCCACAGCATCATTGCCGCGTGTCGCAAACGCAGATTGAATGCAATCACCCAAGTCACCTACCATCTCCATACCAGCGTTTACCTTTCGTAGACACGGCTCGAGCTTTTCACACCAGGCCTTTAGCATTTCAGGCGTGGGCGATATAGAGAAAGTGTCATACGCGTCATCAGTTGACTCCTGCCAGTCGAGGAAGTTAGTTGTCGTATCTAGCTTTCGGAAGCTCTGGGCGATAGATGCAGCTGAAGTTTCGACAATGATATAAGCGTTCTGGATTCGAAACTCCGGTGGCACTCGTTCGAGAGGCAACTTGGCTGACTTGCTTCGCTTGAGGTGGTCAGTAGTCCGGCAGCGACGCTTAGGTGCTACAGTTTCAGCAGTCTCTGCTGAAACAGCAGCCTGCGGGTTAATGGGCGTGAAGGATGACGTCGTGGGAACTACGTGCTCTTCAGGCTCAGGAGATTGTTCCGGTGGTAAATAGGGGCCTCCTCGAATCCTTGGCTCTTCCATGGTAGAATTATCTTCGTCCTCCACCCTATTCGTACGAGATCGACGCCTTGGACGAGCTCTGATAGGTGAAACATCGCTAGTCATAGGTGTAACCTTAGGAGGCTGTCTTGGTACTGCAAAGTCCCTGATGTCTCGATTACGACTCGTGTCTCCAGGATCAAACAATGCATTTGCAGCATCTAGAACCATATTTCTTTGAAACCCGCTTGATCCATCTGGGAATTGAATCGCATTTGCGCCAGGACCTTGCTTTCGGGAACGATGAGGCTGAGACGATCGAGGAGCCGACCCATTGTTGAACCAATCATTCTGCGTATTTTTGACGGGGAGGATAAATGATTTATTGATGTTCTGGTTGAAGTTTTGGGGCTTTCGCCGAAGCCCAGGATGAGCCTCGGGAATGTCCTCTAGTTGGGTGTCCAAGGCCAATTGGCTAGCTTGGTGGAACTCATGACGGGGCTCATCGGGGATCTGTCGGGCTTCTAGAAAAGAGATCTCATCGTCATGCACTCTATCCGCTGATGCTAGTCGAGTAGGTTTGATATTCGATTTCGGTGTTGGCAGATATTGGATACCTGCTGGCAAACTCTCGTTGTCGATGGATTGGGAGATTTTACCCGGAGAAGATGCCTCTGGTGTTGGCAGCGGAGCAAGTGATTGCCGCTGTCCGCTCGAGTTTTTTACTGGTGAACTTGAGTTGACGTGCTGATCGCTTCGCTCTCTTAGGGGCGTCATCAGCTGTGCACTTGAGATTGTTGCAGGTGACTTGATAGACGCGTTCATCTTTGCTATGGTCCATGGATTTGAGACCGAGACTTTGCGACGTTCTGTGATATCATCTTCATCGTTTTCGTCATCTAGATCTGAGGCACTTTCGACGAGTAGATCCAAGTCTTCTTGGTCAATGCCATACATGTTGTTTCTCCAGGTTCGCCTCCGCTTAATGGCAGGCTCCTCGACCTCGCTTTCATCCTCGAAGATTGTGAATGCGCTGCGTTGTTGGCTCGAGGGCTGCGTAAACGTCTCATCATCGTTTGTGTTGGAAGAGGGTTCCTGATCGATTTCCAGGCGTTCCAGATAGAAGGCATCAAGTAGCTGGCGGACTGCGCTGACGACCATGTCACTGTTCTCGAACAGCACATCGTCTTTTGCTGGCTCGATGTTTGCGTCGTAGCTATCTGGGGGACAGACGATATTCATGAAAATAAAAGGATCTCTCACTCCAGTGAGACCAACGCTGGACTTGGCAATCTTTTCTTTGAACAATACCACTAGTTGCTTCAGAACGCCGCGTAGTGCAGAAACGGGCCTCGAGTCGACTGAAATGAAATGGCCAACATTTCTGACCTTCGAGGCCTCAGCCGTCGGTTTAGGCAAAAATGCCTGGATCTCGAAGCCGTCTGATTCCATGATGGTCCATTCGCATTGAGAAGCACACTCTCTACCAATCACTTTGAAAGCTGCGTCCTCAAGATTGGCATCCGGTTTTGGTGCATACATCCAATTGATTTTTTCATTGGCTGCTTTGAGTACTCGAAGAGAAAACCTCGTTTTAGGCCTGCATAGTGCGTACCCTTGCATCAACTTCTTGACTTTGGCGAGGTATTTTGAAGAATGCTTCAGTGCGGCCTGTTTGCGAACTGGAAGCGACTTGAAGAAGTCTGTGACACGGACTGTGGTTCCCATTGGATGAGAGGCTCGGTCCTGTCTGAGTTGATCGAAAGCATTTAGTATACTAACTCATCATGAATGGTTTTCAAGTATGAAGACTTACCCGTCAATCTCGCCATTCCTAGCTATCTTCAAAAGCACAGCAACAGCTTCTCCTTCAACACGTGTGATGATGGAAAGCGACCCGCTCATCTCAGCTATACTCGCTAATGCCTCTCCCCGGAAGCCAAGCCAGCGACCTCCTACGTCCTTCAGGTCATCAAATTCGCGAATCTTGCTCGTAGAATAGCGGCGTGCAGCCATAGGACGATCCTCTGGGGCGATTCCATGGCCGTTGTCGCGGACTTGGATGACGTCAAGTGTATTCGACGATATCTCCACTACAATGGACGAGGCACGAGCGTCGAGTGCATTGTCAATGAGCTCTTTAACTACAGAGCTAGGGTCAGATAGAACTTGAGTTGATCCGATGAGCTTGATGGTGGTTGGCGGGAGAGCTGCGATGGATCCCTTCACTGGTGGCGCGGTGTCCTCCATCGCACGCATGGGGGGTCAGACCCCATGTGGCGAAGATGCAAGGCCCAGCAGGATATCGATTGTAAATAATCACGATGGAGATGATGGAGATGGAAAAAATGGAGATGGAGGGGTTAGGAAAGACGCGGTCTGTGCTCCCACGAAACCGTCACCTGATCACGTGCCTGTCATTTTCCATCAATTTGAGCTTGGCCATTAGTTTATTATCGATTGGAAGTTACAATCATTACTGAGCCTGGTTGTGTTCGGGAACACACAGTTCTGCTGTATGTGAAAAAAGGAAAGAAACAAGTCAAGTTGGAATAGTTCCCATTACCATGCGAATGCATGCTTGGTAAGATTCTGCAAAGCCTTCGACCTCCTCCTTGTAGTGTTCACCTCCCAGTCTTGAAACAAACCTGTACCACCAATTGTCCTTCTGGCAGAACTTCAACGCGGTAGTGAATTCCCAGTACTCAGGATACCAGCCAGCACACTCCCAATCGATGAACCCCGAGATATAGCCCTTGTAGAAGAGTATGTTGTCACGCTTGAGATCGCCGTGAGTGAAAACAGTGCGGTGGCGCAACGACTGCATGCTTTTCGCCTTCGTTAACTTCTCCTCAAACTCTTCCTCCGACAACCCGAGTCTAGATATAGAATTGAGGAGACGCTCATTGAAGGCCTGCTCACTATCGAAAGGGCCGGCGACGGGACGGCCCGGAAAGCGAACGTTTCGCAAATTGGTGCCAGAGACTGAGCAGACGAGTGCTTTGTCACGGAGCCTTTGGCCACTCTCGCATCGCCTCCAGCATCGTTTGCATCCCTGACAGTGCAGCATCCTGATCCTCTTTAGAAAGTGTCTCATATACCTCTCCAAGCTCCTGGCCGGGCAGACGTGTCATGAAGATGGACACTGGAGCGTGCGGAGTGTCCGGATGATCGCCATAGGTGAGGATGATTGGGACTGGAAATCCAGCAGCGCGGGCAACCTTGGTGGCCAGGACTTCCTCCAATCGAGTACCGTCAGACCACTTCAAGAGCAGACCGAAGGGGAGAGGGCAAATCTGCATGTTAGGAAGGAGGGGACGATGCGGTATAAACACCCCATCCCAGTAACGTAAGGCCTCGCCCAGAATGTGGATTTGATAAGTGATTCTTGGGGACTTGTGGAGATGAAGAGCTCCCGAAGGTGGTTGCCAAATGCAAGGTTGTCGTAGTTGGTCTGTGCGCACGTGCCTCCATTCACCTGCCAAGGCTGTCAGGACAGGGGAAGAGACCAGGGTCAGATCGCTTGTACTGGGCACGCTCAATGAAAGTTGTTTCGGACGTTGTAACACTTTCAAGATTTCATTCACCATCACCATCTTTGAACTTGAGATACTGGGCCGAACAGGTCGAGTCACATGAAGCGTATGCAAAATAAAAAGGCCATTATTATGGGGGAGGGATATTGGCACACCCTCTAATCACTCCACGCACACCCTGTCGCTTCACCACCTTCTGATTGGCTAGAGCGGCCGGGCCGACTCTTCGGAGCTTCCGCTCGTGCTCCTCTTGGAAGTGAACGAGCGAGCGCAAGCGGCAATGCAGGCAGGCCAAGGTTGATGGAAAGAAGCCTCTATTAGACGATATTTTGATAGTTTCGGCATCCTCCTAGGCACATTGGCACTGCACACATAGCTGTATATGATGGTGCCGTGAGTAATGCTGTACATAATGCCGTGAGTGGTGCTGTACATAATGCCATATATATGGCCATACGTACAGCCTCTCTTATACAGCCTCACGTACGGCTATATAGCCTTTCCCATTCGTATAGTCTTATATATAGCCTCACGTACGAGCTGTATATATGGCTGCACGAATCAGAAAGGATGCACTGTAAAACGGAGAGGCTGTATAGCTATGCCGATTTGTATGCCCTTACGTATAGCCTCACGTACAAGCTTACATACGGCCTCGCGTATAGCATCACGTGTAGAGAGACGTAAGGGTGAATGCCCGGAGGAAGCTCCGGCCCCTCCGAGCCAACCAGAAGGTGGTAAAGCGACAGTGTGTGCGTGGAGTGATTAGGAGATGTGCGATTATCCCTCCCCGGATTATAAACAGAAACCTTTGTAAAATAGATTCTATTGGTGAATATACACACAGACGCTCTACCAAGGCAAGGGATATTGACGGGGCCTGATTGGGTGTCTGGTCGTGATATCCGTGTTTGTGAGTATGTAGGGAAGTGATGGGGAGTGATCAACTGCAAGTTCTATCCGTATGTCTTTCTGTATGGGTATGCCCGTTCATGATCCACAATACTCCCGAATAGCCACCAGCCCGATCGCCTCTTATCGTAATGGGATTGCATTGAACCGTATGCTTCAGGAGCTAGTCGTGGAGTTGGTCGATATTGAGTAGAGTCCGGACAGCTGTGCGTTCTAAGTAAGAGTCTGAAATGTGAACACTGAAGCGTTTGGAGGACACACGTACCAGTTGAGCGCGCCTAGAGTCCACACAGTCTCGACATAATGATAGGTCTGGGCCTCACAGCCTTTGCTGCGGCTTGCGCATTCTGATTCGCAAAATCCAGAATCTCCGCCTTCAAAGCCTCCAGATCTTTGCACTTGAGAACCACGGTTCCGTTGCCGGGAGCAGGGGTCTGCAATCTTTTAAGCACCCAGAAGGGCCAGGCATGACCGTTGATTTCGGGCCGCGAGTTCAGTGAATCGTCCGTGCTCCTCTAGCCCAGCCGGCACTCTCGCGATCTGAATGACACCAACAAAAAATGATGAGCTTAGAGCGCCTGGGCTTGAGCATGTGCCGTGGTCCGGAAACCATTTGCCAAGGGTACGGGTCTGAATGTGGTATTTGGTTCCACCATTGGAGTCTCGGTGCAGGTAGAAGCCTCAATGGAAGTCATCCTTGACAGGGGGGTCATTACGAAGGAAGAGAAGGATGTACAGTCCACCGGGTTCGAGGTTATTGAAGCTTGACATGATGGAAACTCTCGGGATAGAGTGATATTTGACAGCTAAGAAAGAAGAGAGCAGTTGATAGTAAGGTAGTTGCTAGGAGCAGTGAGCCTGAAATTTATAGATCTATTTGTAGGGCACTATGTTTGCAAATCGGCAAACGCGACACATTTCGAGCCAACTATTGCCATGTTTTACTTGACAATGGAAACAGTAAGAAGAACAGGCAGGCAAGCGACTTTTGCTGCTCTCCTTCAGCCGCTAGTTCCCACCCACCGTCTAAGCGCGGGTTGCGTGGGCCCTCCTTCGTGAGTATGGCCAAAGCATTCATCACCAAACTAATCGCAATATATCTCTACCTTGACAGTCGGGTTATCTTGTCTAACCGCTCCCAGTCTGAGTCTTGGACAAAGATCGACAAGGCCCAACTCGACGAGGCCAGCACCCTCGAATTACTAAGAATGGACGCGTGATTCACGGTTCCCAAGGTTTGACATCGTCCCTCAATTTCAGATTCTGGGTTGCGACACGTTTGACAGCGGCAAACTAATGTACACAAACTTGACATTTAGAAGATTTTGTACATGTACGTACATCTACAGCCCACAAAGCTTAGACAGAGCGATTGGTCGAAGTGGCGCCGTGCCAATGTCAGGTTTAGTCCTGCATAACTCAGCAGCATCCTCCGCATGCTCATTCCCCCAAGCGAGAATCTCCTCCTCCAATGCCTTCAAATCCGTACACCTGAGAATTTGATATCGATCGGCACCACGCAGTTCTTGAAGCAGCTTAAGGACCCAAAAAAGCCAGACATCGCAGCCGATTCCAGGGCGCTGATTGAGGGAGTCGTCAAAGCTCCTAGCCGCTCTATCAACTTCGCACTCCCATTCCGGAGACACTCTCGCAATCTGGAAGAGTCCAACCAAAGCGTGTGATTTGAACAGTCCCGTAGTCATGCCGTGGTCTGCGACCCATACCCAATCACGGTCGGGATCCCAGATGTGGTACTTGGTACCACCAATGTTTTTGTATTTGTGCAAGTAGAGCCCCCAATGGAAGTCGTCCTTTGGAGGTGGGACGTTCTGGATGAATAGCACGACGTACAGTCCGCCTGGTTCTAGGGTATCGAGAGACATGATGTAGAAGGGGTCGGGCAGGAGTTGGGAGCTTTTAGCGCCTCGAGGACAAGGTGACGTGTCGAAGAAGAGGAAAGTGCTGGAGAGGAGATGTGTCGAAGCAGAGAACAGAGCAGTTGAAGGTGTCCAGCTAAAAGGCACGGCGACCCTTGAGCTCGTTTATGTAGGATACTGGCTTCTTCCGTCGGGTGGCTTGACGGAACCGTAGGGTCAAGTCACAGTAATCTCGGGCCACGTGTTCTCACACCGCTACTCTCCAGCCGCCATTCCCCGTCATCGAAGTGGTGGTTGCGCCTCATGGCTAGGGAGGACCAGAGCTCAGCCGTTCCCAATACCGCCACATCATTCATTACCGCTGTTCTCCCTTCTCTTCTCCCCAAAAGAACTGTTTCTCAACCTTAATCCCATCTCTACTCTCACAACCCTGCGATTCCTCGTCTTTATCCGTACTGCACCCCACATTCGTTCTTGAGACGGTTCGCCCTTCAACAACTGTGGTAGTCAAGCACATCTCATCTTCATCAGGCCGCCACCTCCCCGTCTCCGCTTCGATTTTCCCAAACTTGATCTTTATCTTTATCGGCGAGTTTACAAGCGCAACCTCCCCATTGGCCGCGTCATCCCTCTCATCTCCAAACTGTGTAAGTTGGGTTTCATTCAATACCTCCGCATCCACGTCCCTATTCCTCATCTTCCTCGTGCGCTTCTTGGATATTGTCTCTAGAGTTGGGTACGGAGCCCCCCCGTTATCGGAACCGGAAGACTTCAAGTCGTAGCCGAAGAAGTCATGTAAGACGTGGAGTAATAGGGGCCGAAGAGTGGGTAGACAACCGGAGATGATGCCAATGGAGGGCTCGACAGAGGACCAGATGAAGACGTCAGATTTGGCCCAGGATATATCAGTGGTCTTCGTTAGACGGATGATGGTTACGATGCGGTAGAGAGAGGCAAAGCAGACGAAGCTTCCGAGTAAGAACATAAACATGATAATGAACTTCTGCGGTCGGCTCATTTGCAGGCGCCATACGTTGCGAATGGGGACGGATAAGATGCAGATATCACCGAAAAGATTTATGATGCCGACTCCGAGGTAGAACTACGCTCAGTTTAGCTTAGTTTACCATTCGACGAATGAGGGTGGGGAAAGCAAACATTTCCTTCGTTGACCTGCACAACACCTTTAACGCCGTACCACTGGTCCCAGTAATACGAAAGCGGCTTGGTGTATAGCGGAAGCACAATATGGTTCGTGATGAGGTACCCTGTAGTCAGGAATACGCACCACCAGCCCAATAATGTCATGCCGAAAATGCGGCGGTAGAGGGCTATAATGGAGAATTTGATGACACAGACGCTCCAGGCGTAAATGAAGACGTATGCGAAGGTGATGACGGAGATTTGTCGCATGTCGTAGGGCGTGAGGACGTAAATATGTCTTCCTAGCCCGAAGAAGCCCCCTATAGTACAGTATCGATTAGATTATAGCTTCGTCGGAATGGTGGAGCGCCTCGTTGTGAATTTGTACGGTCTTCTGCCGCCGTCCGAGATGACTTGGAAAGGTTTTGAGTTGGTCAAAACAACCGTCACTTTCGGACTCGAGAAATGGTATAGAAGCATTTCAGACGGCGACAGAGAGGGGTACATAGATCGGTGACGAGGAATTTTAGAGATGGCTTACCTGCGATGCAACACGCCAAATTTCCAGCATTCAGCCCAAGCCCAAAAAACATGAGCCAATCGTCCAACCCCAGCGCGGCATGCTGGTATTTCAATCGAGTGAGCAGTCGTAACCCCACAAACACCGCTGAGAGCCCAAAGAGCACAGCACCAACGGCGTTGTTCCTAGATGTCCGATTCTCGGTCAGATCCAGGCCTGGCGGGGGGTCTGAGAAGTAGTCTGCCATGGCGGAGGGAGCAAGTTTGCGAGATTCTCGAATAGTATGTTGTTATGGCGTCTTAGCCCTAAAACAAGCCACGAACGAAGACAGTGGGGGACGCAGACTCGAGACCCTAGGAGCGAGGCCACTCATCTACATACAGCAGTACGAACCCGGAGCCAGCCGCTCCCGCGCTGATCGTCTCCTTGGCCCACTGTCGTTGGAGAGCCGAGGAATTTGCCTCACGGTGTTGAGATAGCGTGTGTGGTAGCGAACCACTCAAATTCACGTCCGAGTTCACGGAGGCAGCCGAGGGATCGAATGAAGAGAGTTCTTCGGGGGTCCCAGGGCCCCTTGTGGTGGGGCGTGGTCATCACTGCGTCGACACGCAGGAAGGATCTTCTCTCATACAGTATGTACGACTCGTGTGCGGGCCAATACACCGAGCAACGGGAGACGAAGTTCGGCTGGCCGTCATGCCAAGGGTACCGCGTGCTCGTCGCATTGCCACAGCCACTAACGGTGTCCGGCACAGCACCGATGGCGCCCCGTCGAAGAGATGGTGCATCTCAAACTTTTGACGTCTGCGTTCCATGCGGCCTTTTCGAAGTGTGTGAGACGTGTCTGATGACTGATGATCCCTCCTTGTTCTCAAAGCCGTTGTGCCGTCCACCCGTGGTGCACAAGTACGCGGGCACATGAGTCGTGAAAACGGAGTCCTCGAGTCAGTGTTCCGTGCCCGTCCACCGAGAACGGCCCACGGCCGATCAAGCCAAGTGTGAAGAGGGTGAGAGTCGCAGATCGACAGGAGGACGCCCCATGTGCCCGCAGCTGCATCCCTAGCGCAGCAGCCGGTGAGCCGCTCGCCTCGCCATTGCCATGACTGGCTCAGCTTGCTCTCCCCACGCCCAATGCGCAAGGGTCGGCACGGAACGCCCGCCGGTATCAAGCCCTTCCCTGGCACACCCTTCAAATCGCGTGGCCGGAGCTACCCCTCCTCCTACTCGAACTGCTCGTTGCTTTTCCTGCATCCTCATCCACTGCATCCGCCACCACCATGGCTCCCTCAAAGACCCCAAAGTTCAAAGTGGCAGCGGCCCACGCCGCGCCTGTCTTCATGGACAAGGCTGCCAGCACTAAGAAAGTCATCCGTCTGATCGAGCAGGCCGCTGTCGACGATATCAAGCTCCTAGTTTTCCCCGAGACGTTCATTCCCGGATATCCGGTACGCCCTGCCGTTGTTGCACATCCATACTGTACAAAGTCTTCCAGCTAATCCTTCCCGCAGTACTGGATAGAGTGCTACCCGCCCTTGAAGCAAGTCGGGGCCCTTGTCAAGTACGCTGAGGAGAGCGTCGTCGTCGAGCCGAACGGGGAGGACGTGAGCGGTATCCAGGACGCCTGCCGCCGCACTGGTGTGGCAATTAGTCTGGGCGTGTCGGAGCGAATTGCGGGAGGCCACACGCTGTTCAATTCGCAGGTCATCATCGAATCCAATGGCAGCATCCTGGGCGTCCACCGCAAGCTGCAGCCCACCTATTGCGAGCGTTATGTCTGGGCTCAAGGAGATGGCAGCACACTGAAGAATTGGCCACTCTCGCTGGGCTACAACCTCGGCGGCCTGGCGTGCTGGGAGCACACAATGAATGGCGCTCGACAAGCTCTCATTCAACAGAACCAGCACATCCATGCCGGTGCGTGGCCTGCGCTGTCGACCATGGCAGGATTCGAGGCTGTGGCCGACGCACAGATTGAAGCTCTGATGAAAACGCATGCACTCACCGCTCAGGTCTTCTGTATTACTGCGTCAAATTACGTTGACGACACCTGCCTGGATTGGATGAAGGAGAACCTGGGCGAGCAGGATCTTGTCAAAGCTGGTGGAGGATGGTCGGCCGTGCTCCATCCTTTCTGTGCCTTCATTGCGGGCCCGCATACGGGAGCGGAGGAGAAGCTGATCCAGGGGGAGATTGATCTCTCGCAATTGGGTGGAGTTAAGGTCTGGGTTGATGCCGCGGGACACTATCAGCGGCCCGAGATCCTAAACTTCAACTTTGATGCACGGCCGTTGTGGGCAGATGAGAAAATCGACAAGTTTAGTTTGAAAGGCGCCAACACAAAGATTACCAAGGAAGAAACGGAGGGGAAACCAGAGTGAGGGAGCATCACGTGTATCTCACGTGATCCATGCCACACTGAGATCCTGGAAAGTTTTTTCTCTTTCACTACATCAATAACGAAACAATGAAACGCATTCTCGGCTTCTGCATCAGATTTCTGCAGGCAAGCGCAATTCTTCTCGAAATCGCGATGATATCCGAAATTTGAACACGACGCACACCATACGGGCTCACAGATCATCCTTCTATGCATCAAAGCATGACTTCTCCACTCTCCTAAACCCTTTCTAGTTATCGAGCAGCGCCTAAGCGTGATGCAATCGCAATGCAAGATTGTCATTCTGTGGAACGAATCTCCGCATCCCTTGCTTCCAGGCAGCAACTTCGACAACCTCCTTTACGTATATATGGACGTGCCTCGCTGTTTAGCTTTGCATTCTCAATGCAGCCATTTCCTGGTGGTCATAGCTCTTGTCATGGCTTTCTCGGACATCCCTTTGGAGCTCCTGCGCAAAATACTCAAGCAAGCCGTCCTAAAACGAGGACTACGGAGAAGATTGAGATTGAGACTGTTTGAATGCTGTATTCTATTTCAACGAGCTGATATTTTCTAGAGCTATTCGCCGATAAGGTCGAACAAGCTATATTCGCAACAGATCTTCTGGAGTCACGCAAACAGAGCAAATCGTCCAAAGATATGCCGAAACGGCTATACCATGCGTAGCTCCTCTCGAGTTTTCCGAGAAGAGAACAAATCGTCAAAGTTCACCATTTTGCCAGCGATCCACACAACGGCACAGACTTTGTGTCGACGAAACAGCATCCCAGATCATGACCACAACACAAGGAGGACCTATTTAAAAGCTCTGTGTTTCTGCTTTGACCAACAGCTTTTTTTGAAAGAAGAAGTTTGGTCTAAAACACCACTTGCTGAAGACTTTCGTGTTACTAGCCGCCGACGGAGCGTCCAATCTGATGCTCCACTCGAATTTAACGCTCTGATCGATGCGATGGCTGCGGCCGCTTTCGTGGGTCTGCTCGAAGTTGGTCCAAAGTCTATCTAGAGAGATCGAAGTCTATTTGCATCCTCCACGGGAACTTCAGGGCCAAATCTTCGGCTGCCCGATCAAGGCCGCTGCTAAGCAAGAACATTACCACATTCTCGAGTTCCTCCTAGGGAATATTGACTTCTCGGGAAGTGGACCCCTATGGTCTCACCATATTCTAGACATACTCAATACAGCCGCTGAGACTTCTAATGATAAGCTACCCAGAGTAGCTTATTACAGCGCCAATCCCAAATGCCCCATAGTTCCGCGCGCGTGGGTCGGGAAGAATGAAGAGTGCTCAGCCAAGCTCCCTGAGTCAAATGTCCCGCCCTCTTTCAACGGCATGTCCGGTCGCGACGTCTTCATCCAACTTTGGCATCTGCCCTCGCCATTCGAAGACCTCAAGACCAAAGCCTTATTCAAACTTTACCCAGTTCACTTCTCCTATTTTATCAATTGCACCACAGCCATAATCAAGTATCTCCTACAGCCCCGGGATTCCCGCAGCTTCGAAGAGCAAAACCGGAATATCATGAATAGAGACGAAGTAATCGACCTTTTCTGGCTAGAGGCTTGCCGCAGTGGAACTCTGGAACTCGTCTCCATATTCCTGGCCCGCGGCTAGGAGCCCACGCCCCTGCATCTCCAGCATACGATCAGCAAGGGTCAGCTCGTGAAGACGCGGCTACTTCTGGATCATGGGCTCAAGCTCGAACCAGGAAAGCGAAAATACACTTACAAAGCTGACTGTATCACGTGCATTGTTGTTCCCACACCCCGTATCATCTTCGCAGTCCTGCTAGAGCGCACCGACTTCTTCCATCTACTACGCCAGCACGGAGCTGTACTCGGCAGCCGTCGGGCAGGCGGGCTCGCACTGCGGCTAGCGGCGGAGGAGGGGCTCAAGTCGATGGTCAGGCTGCTGCTAGAAGATGGAATTCCGGTCTTTGGCGCGAGTTGCGGGCTTTCGCCATTTGGTCCTTTCAAAGGCGCGGGCAACAAGAAGGCGTTGACCTATATTGGACATGGGGTGCGGCGTTTGCTTGTAGATGTGGGTGGGTTGAACAGGACGGATGATATGACGGATCGTATCTCCCCAATTTGTGAGAGCTGAGGGATGGTATTCAAGAGAGAGTAAATGGAATACACTGCTCACGTGCGTGGCCCTCACCATAACAAACACAGACGTCCGACCTTGGAGCGTAACTATATATATTAGATTGTTTTAACACATCTCAACTAACAAACAGGATAGCCCAGTTGGTACCGGCCCCACCACCTTACTTAGGACCGTGTTCGATTCCCAGCCTTGTCAGACTCCTATTCGGAGAAACCCTTAGGGTGGCTACGCCTCCTTCACCAGCTGAAGAAGGTGGTGTTTTGCTCCTTGGATATTCTTTTATTCATTTTTGTTCTTCATGCTGGCCAGACTGTGTGCGTGCAGTGCAAGTGTAATTTTGAACCTCCAGGGCTTATCTGGCTGCCTCGTTATGACACTGTCCAGACACGTGACATACACGTGACTGTTACTTGTTGATCCCAAACCTAAAGTTTTGGAGAGGGCATTGAAGCGAAGCAATAAGATATCCATAACTTACGGAATCAGCGAACACAATCTCCGTGCTATTCGACGAAATGTGATGTTGCGGCGCGTCATACGAATTTCCCAGCCCCCCGTCTCCCTAGAATGCTTTCAATATAGCCAATCAGCGCTCTCTAACCCCCGCAGCCATGCTATCACGTCTCACCAACCTTCACACTACATATATCCCACCCCCCTTCTTCCCACCACTATCATCTACTCCATCCGAATCCGATACTGCTTTGTCTGCAACGAGAATGTCCTTCACCACCCCTTCCACTCGCTGGGCCGCTCTCACGACCCGCGACCCCGCCGCTTACTCCGCGTTCATCTACGCCGTCAAGAGCACGAACTGCTATTGCCGTCCTACATGCCCCGCGCGACTGTACGTAGTTCTTCGCATTTTATAACTTTATTATTTCCCTTTTGATGTCACTTTCTTAAAGATTCGGTCTGGGAAGATGACCGAAACGTGATTCAGGAGCTGAACATGCAAGCCTGCAAGTTTATGTTGTTACTCGGTCTGTTTTTGGACTATATGCTGACTTGGATGATGATCTCTAGTGCTCGCCGCGCAAATGTAGTGTTCTATTCTTCAGCGGCTGAGGCAGCGAAGGACGGCTTTAGGGCATGCAAGCGGTGTAAACCGGATGCTGGCGACGAGTACGTATTTCCCAAGACATGCATATACCCCCTTAACCTATCCACATCAACTTCCCCGAATGCTATTTCGGTGAATCAGGCTGCAGATACTTCCGGATGTGCCTTTCGTAGGATCATGCTGACTTGTCTGAACTCTAGGAAAGACGCTGCGGACATTGCGTTCGAAAAGGCCTGTTCGATCATCGTAGATGCTGTCGCTGAAGGTAAAGCAAGCGAACTGGGGTTGAAAGAGCTAGCCAAGGCCGTAGGACTGACGCCGAGATACTTCCATAAAGTCTTCAAGGACCGAATGGGTGTTACGCCGGCGCAGTACGTGAAACTAAAGGGAGAGGAGATGTCTACGATAGGAGGATTGAGTGCACCACAAGAGGAGGGGAAGGAAGACCCACAGAGGGGACCGAGTGGAGGAGAGCAAGAGCTTGGATTCGATTTTGATTTCGGAGACTTGGTTAACGAAGAGATGATGGGTGGTGGGGAGGGCAGTGTGAGTCCTGAGGGACATACGCCGCCGTTGCCAGATGGACAACCGGATGGCATCCTACCCGATGCGCTTGCCGATGCAGATAGGGAGAAACAGATGCCATTCTACTCAGCTCTTTTCACGTTTGATGAGATGGGCTTGGATTTGCTCGATCTGGGGACTTTCGGGGGTGTGGATGAAATCGAACATGCTTGGTTGAATATGGAGGACGACAAGACTCTGAATTCTTTGGCTCCGTACGACTTCAACTCTGGAAACTATATGGATTCGAATCCTTTCATCATTCCTTGAAAGGCATGGAGTTTGCCTTTCGGCAGAGGACCTCCTCTGCACGGACGGCACTTTTATGACTCAAAAGTCTTTTCCCAGGATTCGCCAACGATGACACACAACGGCAAACCCAAATGTCGAGAAACCACTGCAGATGAGCAGACAACGCTGTCTCCACGATATTCCCGCCCCACCACCTCTCCTCAGGCCTATCTACCCTCTCATTCCCACCGACATCAAAATCACAAGATTCGCCCGGTTAGCTCAATCGGTAGAGCGTGAGACTCTTATCATAGCTCCATGGCAGTGAAAGCAATCTCAAGGTTGCGGGTTCGACCCCCGCATCGGGCTCAATTCCCGATGAATAGCAATCTCATCATCTTTTTTTTGCATTTTTCTCAAGACTGTTCATTGCTCTAGACATTAGTGGAAGAAGAGGTTGAAAAGTTATTTAGATGTCTACGCTAAAATACGCGTACAAGAGCATGTAGCAGAATGACGAAATGTCTCATTTTTTATCCTTTCAACTGAAGGCCCCCTCGCACAGTCGACAATCATGAATTTCCTATGTTTCCGTTTCCGCAAACTAACTCTCTACCCTCTACCCTCTAATCCAGACAGCCATTAAAAGTCGTCGCCATCGTCCACTTTTCGGGATCAACCCGATTCTCACGCCGCCGCCTCCTCAAACACTCCGCCACGTGCAATTCACATTCCTGCCTTCAACCGCCCATGAATACAATGTTGCTTTTGCTCCCAGGGCTGATTCCGAGCCTTTGTTTCGTAAATTACTTGGTAGATGGGGACACATGTAGGGGTTAGAAGGGCCTCCGGGGTGGCGTGGTCTATTGATGGGCCAAGTTGATGCGGTCTTCTAAGTGAAAATTAGGGTCTTCAGTAGCGCAGCAAAGACAACATAGAGTTGTCTAGACTTAGTTCTTCTCCTTTCGTGTTGATCCCGAGAGGCGGAACGAGCTGATGACGTTATCGTGTGTTTATTATCGTGCGATTCTCAACGACTGGGAGCAGCAGTTCTCTGCTATCTCAGTGCAAGGGTATCAATCACGACTATATCCTCACGCGCTAATCGCTTCAGTATACACCTTATGAACTAGTCGATTATATGTAGTCATACGTCGTCTATCTACTCGGTGTGACAGGACGGCCGTAGGGAGGAAGCGCTCGAACCTGGTCGTGATTCCATTAGCTTGATGTTCGCTAAGATTGAAGCGATCAAATGTGTAATGCTAAGCGTGTTTCAGAGACCCGTAGTATAAGCAGCGACAGCACAGCATTTGTCGATACTGGCCATACCTTTTCCGGCTCTTCCTATAAGATTTCTTGAGGGTTGAAAACTTCTCATCATTGTACGCTGGGGTGGTGCTGGATATGGGAGAAATATATACGCACATGGGGAGCTGTGAAGGACTTGAGGATGCTCTGGAGGATTTTAGATCGGTCGCTCCAGAGGGTGGAGTCTGGTGCGTAGAATCGAGATACGTTCTTCGAGGCTAAGGGTTAATGAAGCTTGTCCTGTAAGTAGCTGTTGAGTTTGAAGAGGTTCCGTCGATTGGGATGGCGCTGGCGGCATGGTTGCAGTGCCAGCTGGTCTTCAAAATTCTCCGAAATGGCTATTTTCAGGCCATCTCTCCTACCCAAAGCCCCGCATACTTCTTCCGATGAGTTTGATGCGGAGCTTGCACGATGATGCTATCGATGAGGATGAGACATTCAGTGCGATCTGAGCCCACGAGTGGCGCTTGAGTTGGAGAGCTGGGCTGGGAAGACGGTTCTGGTGGTGTAGAGTCGCGAAAATTTGGGAGTTGAGCGAAAGCCAAGAGCTCTGCTGAATCAGCAATGGGTCTGTGCGCACACTACTGGCCTGCTGGAGACATTTCATCATCATTCAATTATCATTTCATCACAATGCCATTGAAATGGCTTAGGCTCGCGATCCTCTCAAACTTCATTCTTGATGCAAATATGTGTGCAGTTTTCCAGCGTCGTTTGTAAAGACAATCGCTAAAGCTTTCTCATTGACGATGAATTGGCCACCAGTATCTCCAGTCAACCCGGCTAGCTCATCTATATATGCTATCCAGGGCCCAGCGCCAGATGACGGCTTTGCGACGTTCTCAATGATCGAATCAGGTATCCTTCGTCTGCCTTGGTCAGGAGTCTGCCTTGGTCAGGAGGATGAAACATGAGGCTGTGCTTTAGCCCCCAGAGACAAGGATCTGGAAGGCGTAGCCGCCGCGCTACTTCGTACACTACGTCTTATAGGCTAAATATCCCAGGATCGATCCTAGAGGAGCAAGTACTGCAGCTTTAGCGTAAGAAACCAGAGTGGCGAAGCAGCTAGTTGTAGAGATGTAACTCTGCCACTGCTGTGCCGTATGGCATCGCCCTCTTCCGATCTCTTAAGAATGCCTCCTACTCTTCTTCCCCTTCTGGCGTCTCGTCCTCCACTAGAAACATTTCTCTGGTTCTTTTCAACATGCGTTTAACACTGTTTGCACTCTCTGTGCTTCAAACTCTATGCCTTATAAGCCCCACGCTTGCCAACAACACGCCAAACAATATCCAGCTCAACAACCAAGCCAATGGTATGAATCTTTCTCATAATGTTTTCGATGTCTTGTCATAATCTTATGTCGTTCAAGGAAATCACGTCGAAAAGACCCTGGTTCCTCGTATAGTTATTCCAGAACCGAAACCAATCGAACCAATTGACCCCCCGGCTCCCAACGAGAATCCAACCGAGAATCCAAATGAGAATCCATTTGGCACTCCAAATGAGAACCCAAAAGAGAATCCAAATGAGAATCCGAATGAGAACCCAGATAACCCCAAACCCAAAACTGAGGACCCTGAACTCCCTGACGCAGGCTCTACCTCCGGAAATCCGACAGCTACGCAGGATTTCAACAATGGAAATCCTACGCCTATTTCTATATCAGCCGGAACTATCGGGACCACACGCATCTCGGCCGCATTTGCTACGAATACCCTATCAAGTGCCCCAGTGACTAATTCGGCGACTTCTTGGCCTAGAATCTTATCTATGAGCGGCCGCGCGGCGGTGTATGCCATCGTGGGATCTGTTATGCTCGTCAACTATGGCGTAAACTGGCTGCCAGCGCTTTAAGTGACTACCTTATCTTTCCTCAACCTCGACCCTCAGCATCAGCTTCACCATCATCAAATCACAACATCAGCCAACGCCTCCTTCCTACATCCATTCGTATCTACGACGATCAATTCGAGCCTCATCAACGTTATCAACATGGACAAAGTACCGCAAGAAGTCGTAGAGGAGATCCTCTTTCAGCTCGTCCCACCAGAAGACCGCGACCACGCGCGGTCATGGCCCCCAAGTACGGAGTCGGCGGTCAAAAATGGAATAGAGACCAAATGCGTTCCGTAGTCTCGATTTTCGCGCAGCTGGCAGTACACAGTTGAGCGGCAGACTTTTCGCGACATTCATTTCACCAATGAAGAGATATCCGACGTGGTAAAACTTCTGCAAGATGGCCCAAAGTACCGTATCGGGTTTATTCGAGTCATTCGATACGACATCATTCTCCCGTCATCCTCTGATGAGCAATGCATAGAAGAGGAACCAAACGAGGATCAAGATATTAACAACAGAGTATTCATGCGGGCTCTCAGCGATCTGTTCAGTGTTCTACGAATGCTGGAGGATGCTGACAACGGTACCGTGCGACGAACCCTCGTGCTGCGAGATGTTTACTCCAAGTCTGATAAAGACTGGTTCCGTGGATTAACAGAAATGACTTCGCATGGGTACCCTAATGAAGACACTAGCAGATGTTCAAAATACCCAGATGGTACCTTCAGCAAAAGGTACCAGTTCTCGCTTCTTCGCCCTACGAAAGTCGACGAGCTGCCAACCCTCCTATCCATCGACAACCTGTTTTTTCTGCCGTCGGCTTCTAACCGATATGTCGAACGTGCCTCTTGTATGGCACTTGCGACCAAATTTCCTAACTTGGAAAATTGGGTATGGGAGGACACTGAAGGAAATTACTTGGCTGCCCGAGAGCGGCGACAGCCACGAGAAGGCAAGCCTAACATCCCCCGACATCCACACACACACATCGATTCTGATCCGCCTAGACTTCGCCAATGCCCTCAATGCTGCCACAAATCTGTCTCCGTACCGTCCGATGGATATTCGATCACCACGGAAGAAGTATCTACTCTAAGCAGACCGATGTGGCAATCATCGACCGCTGTTCCAGTTCTCCAGACTCACTCAGCCTCGCCCTCCACGCGTTCATGCTTCGATCTCCCAAACTCAAGTCATTCTCAGCCCATGGCGCTTCTCTCTATATCTCCCGACTTTTTCTGGCCGCCGAGTATGCACCTTACCACGCCCTCCTTCTCTCCGCTCAATTTTGTGCGCTTCACTATCAACCACATCCGCCCAGGGGCGAACACTACTTCAAGCGGGGTCCACCTCCACTCGAAACGCTGACTACCGGACCTCGTAACCATTCCCCTTCACCACGTCCGCGCAACCACCCCAGCCCCGCCCTCCTCCGGCTCTTCACCAGCCTTGCCACCTTCGTCCTCCACTGCCCCACTCTCACCGGCGTCTCGCTGCGCTCCTACCGCATCCACGAACACGGCGATATCGGCATACTATACCCAGCGCGTGTCGCGCTGAAGTACTTAGACTATCCGGCGCCAGAGTGGCGCGATGAGCAAGTGAAGCGGCATTGGGGGATTATGGGCGACGAGCGGGTGCTGCTCTTCGAGGTTGGTCCCATGCCGAAGAATTGGGAGCCGGACCAGCAGGGCGAAATGTGGGGCGCGTGGAGGAAGGTGTTGAAGGCGGATAGTAGGATAGACGGCATAAAAGTGTTTATCAGGGGTGAGAATATCCCGGATGTCGGTGGTGATCAGTATTGGCTAAGGGGGTGGAATATGGCGGAGTGGGACTGGACGCCGAGGGAGGGGAACGAGGAGGAGTTATATAGGGACAGCTTGAAAGCGTAGACGGGGAGGCGGCGAGTCTTGATGTCGCGTGTTGGAATTAACAAAACTTACTTTCGTTAAAGCTGATCTTATACTACTGTTATCGTTCTAACTCTGCCATTCCATATCCATCCTCTTAACTATTTTTTTCTGGCTCTATCATCTTAATTATACCATTCTAACTCTACCATCCCTACCTACATCACGAAGTCGCAGAAACCCTTGTCGAACCTCCTTTACGGCGTCAGGCCTCAATCTCTACACTAACAAGCCAATCCTACCCTAGAGAAAGCAACTCCGCGACCGAAAATGCCTCTCCTCCTTTTCCCGTCCGAGTCCCAAGCCGACATCTCAATGGCATCGAAACTCCCTCGACCCGCTTCTCTACCGCCCTCACTAGTCGATCTACCCCATCGCCTGCGGATGAGGCTGGGTTGGGATTGTCTCCCGCGGTGGGATTTGGAGAAGGTAGTGCTGAGACCATGCGCAGTTCTTGCTTGCTACCTCACATTCGTGTATAATGCTTCCCTTGTCGACTTTGGGGTTCGGTGGGAGGGGACCATGCAGGCTTGACTATGCCCAGAACTCGCCTGAATGTGCGCAAAGAAAGGGTTCAATTCATGACCTATGTCCAAAATCCTAGGGTTAATGTTGCCTCGATGAACAAAGTCGCCAACCAATCTTTTTACCGTCCATAGATTATTTCTATTCGTCGGCTTTAAATGCAGTATCTCGCTACCAGCCTTGAATTTCACAGCGCGGAAAAGCAAAAAAAGAGGGTCTAGCCTCGCTTTTGACCCTTTCCCGGAACGCCGCCAGGCCTGCGTGAAAGATTCGCACGCCCGCATCCGAAAATCCTAATAGACAATTAAAGACGGAGACGGAGTAGCAACTCGGCCATTGGCTACCCCTTATAGAAGGTATCTCGGTAGCGTCGTCTTGCGTTTGATGAAAGGCGCCCAGCCCTCTGCGCGATCGACGGGATCACTCCCCTCGGAGTCGTCTCGAGATGGGCCAGGGTTCGGGGACAGCCACAGCCGACGCCAGGCACAGCCGACCGGGGGCGTCGAAATGGGCAAGGCGCCCCTCAGCAGACGATTGGCGAGTGCGGAAAATGATCGTATTTTGGGGATTCGTCGGGGGCGCGAATTCATGCTTTGCGGTGCGAAAACTCGGCTCAGGAGTGATTGTGGTCCGGGTCATTTGAGCTGTCGTCGTGCGGCGATGGCTGAGCTGGCTGGGACGGCGATGGCTGGGTAGATTTGAGCTGAAGACCGAATCTATGGCTCTGAGACTTTCTCTCTACCTCTGGCGAGGCTCAATCAGTGCGACCATAATCAGATTCTAGAACTTGAATGGCGCGTTTCGCATGAACAACGGGTCCGCTTTGGGCGGGAGGCGAAGCAAGGATAGACGTGGAGGGTGGTGTTTTGAATCGTGGTTCTCGGAGATGAGAGAACCAGGCACAGTTGCATCGAGGGCTCGAAAACGGAAGACGGGGGTTCGAGAGCGAGATCATACATGTTTGTTCTGATGGTGGGGAGATGCGTGTTTGAGGTACACAGCAATTGTGGGTGTGAAGCATGATCGGCAGCTACATATCTGGAGGCTGGAGACGGCACAAGACCCGAATACGGGCCCGGTGAAGAACGACAGCATGGCCTGCGCTCAAGGCGATGGCGTGGGGAGACTTGGGATGGGAGAGAGGAGAGAGAGGGGTTGGAGTCGTGATTGGGTGCTGGGGCGTTTCATATTTGCGGAAACATTACACCGGTTACGTGAATCAGGGTCGGACAGTCAGCAGAGATAGATGAATCGGGTACCACGATTGGCCATGGAGACACTAATTCAGCCTTACGCTGTAACACAGAAACTCCCTAGCCACGAGATTTGCCGCCAGCGGTCCAGCAGCCGCTCCCCTTAGCGAATCAAGTGCCGACTCCCGCGACTTCATGTTGCAGCGCCTCTCCCCTTTTGTTTCAACATCTGCACCATGCAAAAACCATCCCGCCCAGCGACTCGCCTTATCGAGTGGCCAGCGTGTTTCTGCACCTGTTTCAACGCCCTCTGCGCTGTGCTAGCCAACAATGTCGGTGAAACAGCCTGTTTGCGCGGCCCACGCCTCCTAACCCAGCCACTGTGATC
Source organism: Mytilinidion resinicola (assembly GCF_010093595.1). Classification (NCBI taxonomy): domain Eukaryota; kingdom Fungi; phylum Ascomycota; class Dothideomycetes; order Mytilinidiales; family Mytilinidiaceae; genus Mytilinidion; species Mytilinidion resinicola. The sequence continues at coordinate 351,869 of NW_022985472.1, forward strand.
TCTTCACCACGCAGCATCCCTCCGCTGTCCCAGGCACCGCCATGGAGGGCCCCGGGAGGCCTTGCGTCCCGCATGCAGCGTCCGGCTACTCCGACCACACGCCGCCGCAGAGGCCGCTTTGCAGCTGGGCCGTTGAAACAAGCCTTGCCTGCCCTGTCCTTCACCCGCGGCCACCCCTCAGGTACCACGACTGCTGTCGAATCGAGCCGCTCTCCGAGGACGTGGCCCACACGCCGCCCCGGCTGAGGTTTGGACATGCCGCTATATAGAGCCAGACCCCCCTCTGGCCGCTTTCCTTTTCCGTCACATCGATTCTCGTATTCTCTTCTTTACTTCTTCATAGCGTCTTTCCACGAAGCGGCCAGCACGCTCTCACAGTCACTCCTTTAGACAAGATGCTTTTCTCTACGCTCCTTACCGCTGCTGCTCTCATCCGCCTTAGCATAGCTGGCTATGTTTTGCAGGATGACTACAGCTCTGCAAACTTCTTCAACATGTTTGACTTTTTCACCGGTGACGATCCTACCAATGGTGTGTGTTACTTCGATTGAGGAAAGGGCTATGGCTGACTGAGAAGGTTTCGTGCAATATGTCGATTCAAGCACTGCATCAAGCACTAACTTGACCTCTACCCCTAATGGAAACGTCTATCTGGGAGTGGACCATACCAACGACACTCCAAACGGAAGGCCGAGCGTCCGTCTCACCAGCAAGGCGTCCTACGACAGTGGCCTGGTCATCTTGGACCTCGCTCATATGCCTGCTGGTTGTGGAACTTGGCCTGCTTTCTGGATGGTCGGACCTAGCTGGCCCAGCAAGTGAGTTAGCCACTACTTGAGATCTTTCCAGACGCTAATATAGTGAAGTGGCGAGATTGATATTATCGAAGGAGTCAACGAGCAAGCATCCAACGCCATGACCCTCCACACGGGCCCCGGCTGTGCCATCACCAACGGCGGCGGCTTCTCCGGCTCCATCAGCACCGACAATTGCGACGTCAACGCTGATGGCCAGTCTAAGAATGCTGGCTGCCAAATCGTCGACTCTTCCACCGTTAGCTACGGTGCCGGGCTGAACAATAATGGTGGCGGTGTCTTCGCGACCGAATGGACCTCCACCGCCATCAATATTTACTTCTTCCCCCGCGGCTCAGTCCCCTCTGACATCAACAGCTCTCCTGACCCATCTGGCTGGGGAGAGCCTAGTGCCACGTTCAAGGGAGCCTGTGATATTGCTACCACATTCAAGAGCCAGCAGATTGTGTTTGACACTACCTTCTGCGGTGATTGGGCCGGCGCTGTTTGGAGCAGTGGCTCTTGCGCGTCGAAAGCTGACAGCTGCAACTCCTTCGTCCAGAATAACCCCTCCTCCTTTTCAGAGGCCTACTGGAGCATTAACTCGCTCAAGGTTTTCCAACAAAGCGCGGACACGCCCTTGGATAGCTTCTCCACCTCCAAGTCCCAATCTTCGGCCGTCGTCTCTACCATTGTTGCCTCAACCTCAGATCTTGTCCCATCTCTCTCGATTCCCTCCCTCTCGATCCCCTCCCTCTCCCTCGGCTTCCCAACTCCCTCCGAAACGAAGACCACCTTCGCAATCTTTACCAAGACTAGCGCCGCCGCACCTTTCCCGACTCTTAGCTCCAACTCCACCGGAGGAGTCTTCCCCACTGGCTCCGGCATCTTCGCGACAGGCACCGGCACCGTCGCGCCCTTCCCCTTCCCAAACCAAAATGCCACCAACAGCACCTTCCCCACTGCTTCAGGCTCGAAATCGACCGTTACCCAAACGATCACGCTGACCGAGACCGTGAACCCTGGGGATGCTGTGACTGCTACGAGCTCTTCAGGGGCTGTATCAAGCGCGGCGGTTACCAGTGCGCCTGCGAGTGTGAGTGCACCAGCCGGAAACCCGAACAACCCGATGGCATTCAGCCGTCTCCACCACAATCACTTTTCACCACCCAGCAAGCGTGGCGAGAGTGAGATCAAGTCTGAGAAAGCGGCTCGGAGGCGCGCGCGTCATTTAGCTCAGTTGAAGGAGAAGAGGCACGGTTCCTCGTAGATATCTTCACGAATGAATGGGGTAGGTCGGTTAGTTGGACCAGTACACTTCTTGTAGATAACATTTATATTTCTTTTTCGGATGGGATAGGATTGGTGTGGGTCAAGTCTATGGATATATGGACATGTCACTGGTATGTGACGGTGGAAATCTGGGTTTGATATATCCATGGTATCATACGAAATTCATCAGATATACATATCGGTTTTCATGACTTCTCGATTTCTTTTTCAACTCTGCGAAGCGACGACAATATCTCCCTTTTCCAACTTCTCAAAACCATCACCATTAGATCTAGTCACGATCTCATCACGTGCTCATCCTTCTAATTACCCTCATCACTCCTTCTCGTCTTGACTCATCTCATAATTCTTATTCGCTCGTCTTCATTCTCATCTTCCTGCCTACACTGTCCCTATTCCGTCCTCATCGCCCGGTTCCTTCCCCGGAACTGTCACGTCGGAGCGTCACGTCCCCGCTCTCTTCCGCCCGCCGTGACACTCCTCTACTCCTATTCGCCCTCTCTATCACATGTTCGCTGCGTCGGCCATACCGCTCATCCCTTCTCGTCATCATTCCGGCTTCACTCTCGTTCTCCGATCACTTTCGCTCCTCGTACCACTCCTCCCCTCCCCCCATTCGCTCCCGCTCTTCACATGCTCGCTACGCCGATCATCCACGTCTTCCCTTCTGACCCGGCGCGATAAAGTCCCGGATGTGCTCCCGGGGAACTCGTTCCCGACGCACCTCGTGCTCATGACGTGGTTCCACGGCGTAGTACAGGGAGTATCGGGAACATCGGGAAGAGGGGAGCGCATGTGAGGGCCAGCGCAGTGCCGGTTTCGGCGAGGGCGGGTATATAGGAATGCCGTAGCCCCCGAGGAAGTTGGTTCTTCAGAGCAGAGAGGAGGTGGGAGATGAGGAGGGAGGAGTTGGAAATCAGAAAAGACATCGACAGAAACGCACATGGTGTGGAGGGTGTGTGGGAGGGTCTTGGTGTGAGAAGATTGTGGAGCATGGTGTGGAGGGGATGCTTGGGGTTCGAAAATATTCAAGCCCTAGAACTGATGGTGTGGAGGTGGGCTGGGCTGGGAGTTGTTGTGGGAGTTGGTATCGAGGAGTGAGAAAAAACCGCTCATCTGATCGGGAAATGAGTGGGGAGGGGGAAGGGGAGGGGTGTGGGGTGTGGGTGTGGGTGTGGGTGTGGAGATCTGAATCGAGACCCTGCACCCATCAGCAGCATGGGGAGTGGTGGAGATGTGGCTTTGCTGATCAAATACATCAATCGAGGCAATAGCTGCATGGCTGTGGGAGTTGGGGGTCCCAATACGCAACGTCTCACTCGTTGATGGCGGTGTCTCTGGGCCATATCACAATCTGGAGTAGTCCGAACGTATGTGAGCGTGTTTCTGGGGATCAAAGATGCGTCGAAGTTCGCAATGGCGGTGCCCTCTGGATCGGAGCATTCAGTCAGGTCTAACAGAAGTGTGATATGGGTATGTGTGCCTGTGGATCGAAAAGATTACACCTGTCTAGCTACATGTGGCAGCGTCTCTGGATCCCAGCATCCAGATCAGTTACCGCAGTGTTTAACATTCACGGCACGGGCGTGTGTCCTGTTGATCAAAACATGTTACTGGGCAACACAATGGCTGATTGCTGTACCAAAACCAGACCGTAAACCATGATATGACTTTGCGTCCTCCGGATCGAGCATTTCGGCCAGCCAAGTACGGACTGACGAACTTCGTCATGTCGACCTAGCCTTCTACCGCTACTTCATCTAGCGCCGTCCCATCTATCGCGGCCTCATAATCCCCGTCCACCCAATCGATAATGGTGTGTGTTCTGGACTGGATCGGAGCATCTAAGATATCCCCAAAAATGCCATGGGTGTGTTTGGGGATCAAAAGGATACTTAGAGGCATACTATGCGTACTACCCTGGGTCGAAGCGTTTATATCAACTCGCCCAATCAGTGCATGAGTGCGTGTTCGGTAAATCGAGACGTATCTGACATGCACGCCATGGCTGTGTTTTTTGCAGTAAAGCCTTCGAAAGGCGTTCAAATGTCTGCATCAGATTCCCAATACTCTTACAGTGGTGGCTCATGGCTGGGGGAGCGGTGAATCCAAAAAAGCGTCGTGGCCATTCGTGGAATGGCTGTGTCTTGTGAATTGCAGCATTCGCCTCTCGATGCATCAAACCCGTAAACGAGCGGCTCGCATGGCCGTGGTTCCTGGGTCGGAGCATCCACACTACAGTCCTCCGGCCTAAGTTTGGGCACTCCTTCTTGCCACCGCTTGAGATACTCCGGCGGGGTTTCAAAAATCCCAACGCCATGTAAAGGCTGATGCAGTAGGAAATTGGTAACCTCATGGATAATGTGATACCGGTGAGCTAGGGCACCCCTCACAGTGGTGTTCGGAGGGCAAGAGGAGAAGCCGTGTAGTCAAACATGCGCAAACCCGATTTTATGGCGGAATACTGTATCCAAATCCTGCATTAACCCCAGGCATGGGAGTGCGTCTGCATCGAAAGTTGCCTTTGCAAGCCTCCGATGGCTGCGTGTTCTGAATCGGAGCGTCTTAGATTGGTCAGTTTGCCTTCCTAGAACACCCCCAAATCGGAGACGTCGTCATGGATCGAAACTAAAGTCTTGACTGAGGTATGGCTGCATCTTGAACCAAAGCATCAAGAATATTATTCATCAACGTCTATGTGTGTGTGTGGCTGCGGATCAACTTCCTCTTCTGGACTGAAATGGGTGGTTTCTGGGCTGGAGCGTCTAAAACTAAACCGTTCCAAACTGCAGCTGCTGATGTTGCATGGAGGAGTGTCTGTGTGGTCAATAGGGCTGAAAAGCACGCTGCAGAAACGAATGGCTGCGTCTCCTGAATCGAAGCGTCTGGAGCTGTTTGATAAGGCCCTCCCAGAACACCCCCTAACGGGGGGTGTTTTGATGGATTGAGAAGCCGTCACTTCGATGATCAATGGTTGCATCTCGGATCAAAGCGTTAAAAGCCCGCCGTATCAACAAGCATGGTTGCGCGTTGCTGATAACGAAAATCGCAATATGTTTCTCCATAATGGCAGCATCCTTTGGGTTGGAGCATCTAACAATTAAACGGTCCAAACCGACCACGCGAAGCTTTCCATGACTGTGGGAGCTGTGCGGCCATCAACTGGGGGTCACTGGTAACGATGGCCGAATCCCTGGACCCCAACGTCGTAAACAGGTTATGCACCGGGCGTTCCACTTCAGATAGCTGAGGTATTGATCGAAATTCTGCGTAAGGCCTTCGCATGACTGCAGCTTCTGGATCGGGGCGTTTAATTCAATTGTATCAGCATACAAGCATCGCAACCTGGATCATGGGAGCGTGCCGGTAGAGCGAAACGCCTAGCAAGATAGCGTCATGACTAGGTCATTAGATCAGAGCGTCGAAACAGTTCGAGAAGCTGCTGGGGTTATGCTACGATAGGGGAAGTTGTGCATTCAAAGTATTGCAGTGGCATGACTGATGAGCTGTGTCGTCTGGGCCGAAGCGTTCATACCACCTAATACTCCTGGACCATGGGAGTGGTCCGTGAATCGAAATCTCTGCAATGCTGTTCAATGACTGCGTTTTCTAGGCTCGAGCGTCTTAATCAGCTCAATTACGGAGCAGTCAATCTTCCAGGGTGGTGTGTCTGAGGATCTGATGATCTATAGCACAGGGTAATTGGCGACTGCGTCTCTGGATTGGAGCATTCATACTAAATGCCGCAACACACCGTCTGCATGCGTGTATTGTACAGATCCAACGTAGACTATCTCACTATGGCCAATAGCAGCCTTCTCTAAGCTATAGTGTTAATACAGCCGGGAAGAGATCTTTGAGGTTATATAACATACGGATTAATGAAAGGACGCATCCAACTCCCGATGATGGTGTTTTCTGGGCATAATATCCAAACTCCAATCCCTATGAGAGCGGGTCTCTGGATCCGGACTCGAGGGACTTCACACGACGGCAGAGCAGTCCACGGAATCAGGGTGGGAGTCGAACTTGAATCTGATTCCTGGAAAGAAATCAAAGTACCTGATTCAGAGGAAGCGGCAAAGTAATCTCGTTTGAATCTATTGTGATGCATTGGAGCACCTCACACGGTGGGAATGCAGGTGCAGCGTAAAATCGTCTTTGCTCCTGGTCTATGAGTGTGTCTTGTGGACTACTGATGTTTCACTTGGCGAACTGTCGGCTTCGCCGTCTGGGCCGAAGAGTCAATATTGATGAAATCTACTTCAGGGCTGTGACATGTGTATCCTGCGGACTTAAAATGCCGCTCACTGCGGATCATGCATATATCTGCTCAGTTCAAGGTCGTTACCAGGACTTCCAGGCAATCAATCCAACAAATGCCAAATACATCACTTCATGGGTACTCTCGTGTGTCTTGAAAAACCGAGGCATGTATGGCCATGGCTGCGTCTTCTGGACCGCACTGTTAGTTCTCTCAGGAAAACTATCCTTGCCGCCTTGCCATGGCTAGAGAAAAGAAGGAATAGTAATATTGAATGCCGGTACCCCATGGATCGCAGCATCCGAACTGCTACGCTCGACTCCTGTTATGTTATGGGTGTGTGCCGTGAATTGAATCCAGGTATCCCACCTTTGTAATGGTGGCACTGTCGTAGTTGCGTCCCTTATACTGGAGCGTCACTGAAATATACAAGTCAGAGGAGTCATAGCTGGCGGCCTGTAAACCTAAAAACAGCGACTTGTCAAATGACTGTACCTTCTGGACTAGATTATCCACATAACTTACAAAAACATCTGCACTATTCTGGCCTATGGGTGTGTTGTGGGGATCTAAAATGCTCTAAACCTCCAAATCATGATAGTGCCTACAGCCTCGGGCGGCCGCAAATTGCTGCAGCTTGCGAAATATATGGGTCTTCGTCTCGTGAATCTAAACAGCGGAGCCTGTGATATTGTGGCGGTGCCTTATAAAAAGAAGAATCCGCCCCCGTAAAAGGAAGCACATAAGGTTATTGATGCTTCGTGTGTATCTTGGACACAGAAACAACAAAACCTAGGACAGATCTCTGTATACTCTGAATCGGAGCGTTGGAAACCGTCAATAAGCAGCTGCCCAGCATCGAAACAAGAGGTGCACATTTTATGCATTGCTGCACCTTCTAGCTCGCACCCCGTTATAAGATAGTCTAGGAGTTGGCGATGGGCCGTGCGCTACGAGCACTTGAACAAAAAAGAAAAAAAGAGAGAAGGAAGCCATGAGTATGCCTCTTAATCGAAGCCTTTACACTTGTTATTGGGCTGGAGAACAATTTTTGATGTGTGTGGGGTTGATTCGCAAAGAAAGCTTGTCGAGGCCGAGCTCTCATAGCTATGTGCTCTAGTTCAAAAGATTGCACACGGTTGGCCCATGTGTCGTGAAGATTGGAATAAAATTCCTGCGAAATAGGCTGTGGATGTTTTCTGAACCCCATCATCTACCCCCTTTACAACCCGATTACAAAAGCTATATGTGTCTTCTGGATCGAAGGGCAGGTCTGAAATACCGATATGGCAGCATCTTTTGGATTGAACAGTGACCACACGTTCGGCGGCAAGAAGCTTTACCGACTCGTCGTGCGCATTCAAAGCATGCTAATATTTTGACCCGCATGGCATTGCGTCCTGTGGAGCTTCAGAAGCTGGATCAGCAAACTGTGATGAGTGTTAGCTAGATCTAAGCCTCTACACCTCTCACACGATGGCTTTGAAGCTGGATATGTATACAGTATCAGGCTATAAGTTCGGAAACGCGAATATATCACTATCCCGACCCCACTCTTGCTCGATCGACACCACTGTAAAGAGTGCCTTGGATAGCAGGTTTTCGCTTCGTCAATAGGTAGTCTAATCTCCACTACGTCCGAAAGATTTCCTACGGCGGACATGTTATGGCTGGGTACTTTCACACTAAATTGATCGCCTTTTCCAACCCTGGATTCGTGCCTTGGGATCAAATATGATAAGAGAGAGAGAGAGTATGAGGGCTGTTTGCGGAACCCCTCGAAAAGGCGAGCAATCGTTGATTGCTTTGCCATTCGAACAAATAAACGAGCATCGAGACCAATGGCACTGTGCCTTGGGATCAAACTTTCAAAGAAGGACTCGCAATGGGTATTTACAGTGTGGATTTAAAAGTTCAGCCTCAACTCCAACATGGTCGTGTGCTCTGCATTGAAAACACCGAAAATGGGCTGGATAACAGGCTGCTTTGTGGATTAAAAACTTTCATTTCAGAGGCTTGAATGGCTGTGTGCCTTGAGGTCGAAACTACTCACAAAGACAACCGATGGCTGCCTGTGTTGGGATTCAAATCTCGGGGCTTCCCTGGCCATGGTCTGTGGAGATATAGATCAAAATGGTCTTGCAAAGCACATAATGACCGTTTGCTTTCCAGACTTGAAGTAATCAACGCGGCGGAACATGGCTTTATAAATTCAAGATGGCCAGAACTAATGGCCGTGTGCCTTCTGGATCAAAACCTGAGAGGGTCCGCGACGCATGAGACATATTCGTGAGCATGGTTCACGCTTCACGAGGAACCGGCCGACGATACTCAAAAGCAGCTATTCGGTACGGCATTACCACTGTGTTTGATGACTTAATTGCACTCCAGACTATGCAAAGCTACTCCAGAGGTTGACTTAGAAATAGACGGGGGTTTCCGATGAGACGGTGGCTTTCAAGGACGTGTAACGAGTTACGTGTTTTTCAAAACACTAATCTTACACCTAATTGCTCGCTATGTTTCAGGATTGAGCCGTCCACCTATCAGTGGGCCAGCAATAGCTGTTTGCTTCCCGTAACAAAGCAAGATTCAAGGGGAGTACATGGCGTAGCAACGGAGTGTCGCATACGTTGCACGGCTTTGCTTTCCTTGATCAAATCTACGCGAGCTACTAAAGATGGCTATGTGCTTTGGTATCGGAAACATTGCGCACTTGTGCACTATGGTGGTTCGTGGTGTGAACAGAAAAAAGGGTCCTAAGAAAACCAGCTGTATACCTTGCTTTCAGCTAGTTTATAAAGATCTCGCGGCCGACCTGTACGGCTCCCTTCCTTCTGGATCAAGATTCTACTGGATTCTAGCTATGGCTCTGTGCATTGGAATCAAGAAGTCGCCCATCATGTAAAATATGGGTATTTGCCTTCGGGATCCGAGAACCTCGAGGATCATAGGGGCATGGCTGTGCAACTGCCAGCCGGATTCGCTATAGGGCTGTGTTCCCGCTACATCCGACCTTGATGAACGTTTGACAAAGAAGTTGACCAGGTACGCTCTCGCCGCACCAAAAGCCCATCTTGGAGCTGGCATGGCTCCTCGGAGAGCCCCAGACCACATGCCTGGTGTCTTATGGTCGCTTTTGCTTCTTTCATCGGGAATCCTGACATCGCATTCCAAAAACTGATGAGGAGGATATGACGTAGCTGTCTAGAAATAATCTCCTTGAGTAACTAAATTCTTTCGACAAGTTGATGGCATCTCCGAGCAGCCTGCCAAACAGAGGAGCAGGAGTAGGAGCATGGCGGGCCTGCTTGTGTGGGACCAGCCGCTCTCTCAGGGCCTGTGAACACTTGCCTAGCACTGCTGAGGTCCTTTGGTGCATCGTCAAAATTTCCAAAGCGGAAGTTTTGGCAAGGTTGATACAAAGGGGCGTTCTGGGCCACTTTAGACGATGTTAGACTCCTCTCGCCGCACCAAATGACAACAAAATTGCCCAGCAAGATTTTTTGGGCGCACCAAACCAATTGTCGCAGAAGATGATGTCGCTTTGCAGCTCCCTTCGCGGGAATCTGTAAACGTCGTTGACGAAAGGGGCAATGGAGAAGCAGCAACCGTTCTCGCTGCTTGAAAGGATGCATTGCCTTCGTGGATGGGTTTCTTGAGAATATCGAAATACTACGCCATCATTTCATGATTCTTCGCGGATCCGGTGGCGGGTTCCTTGAAAATCCCTTACAACTAACCCACAACTAGAAAATATGTGGAGGTCGCGAGCGCTCTCGCTCCTTCATGTCTATCGTTCCTCACTTCTCATGGGCTCTTTCGGCGTTTGCGTCCGATCGAGGCCACGTGTTGGTGCTCCTTCGCGGGTCTGGCGGCCGATTCTTTTGAAGTATCTACTGAAGGAAAACTAGGAGTATCTGATGGGAAAGCCGCGCGAACTCTCGCTCTTTTAAACCACGCTCTATGTTATGCTATGGACTCTTCGGCGTGCTGAAACCTTTCGCTGAAACCTTGAATGATCGTTCCATTCTTCAGTGGGTTCTCCGGATATTTGAGTAAACTCAGGTATACTATTGCTGTTACGTAGAGCCCGCGGGCACCCCCAGCTTCAACAAAATCTCGCCATGACACGAGGAATGACTTCTTCGGCCCGCCAAATCGCGACCCATTTCTGTCTATGGTCGGTTGCGGCCCCGTCCGTCCATACCCACAGTGGTTAGACTCAAACCATGGTACTGGCTCGAAACTGGCCGGGTAACTCTTTGATGCTCGTGTTCCGCTTTACCGATCACGAGAGTCCTAGTAAAAACTGCTAGATATCGCGTTATGGGTAGCCCGTCCGCGATCTGCCTCCTTCAACCGCTATCCTCGCTAGCCTTTACGCCGTTACGGACGTGCCAAACTGCGTGAAGACATCTGTCTATGTTCTTTTGCGGCTCTGTGCGGATCCTCCAGCTACTCTTCTACAAAGATTGCACTGAGAAGTCTTATGCCGCTGGTTCAAAATATTCAAGGGCAGCAAATGATGGCCGTTCGTGCTCCTGGGTGCCGATCAGGTCATCGCTCGTGAAGTACTTCAACGAGATTTCATCATGACATACCTTCAAGACCTACGCGTTCTTGTCGCTTCGAATGGAGACCAGTGGCTGCTGATGACTTGTCTGTGCGAGCCAACTCTCGAACACATAGTACCGAGGTACCTCATGTGAAACTTGTGTGAGACCTCGGAGCCGTTGATAAAAATTCGTAACGGTGAAGTTTTGATGGCTGGAAGCAGAGAAAACCAACGATCGATCCAGAACAGCAATGGCAGTGTGCGAAGGGCTTTCGTGAAGCCGTGTGTGCCCCGTAGCTTTCAAGAAAGAGGGGATAGGACGCCTATGACTTGTTTGCGCGACTCTAACAGCCAAACTACCTGTTCATATGCGGAGTTTCTGTACGAATCCGGAAGTTGACGTTTGAGATGGTCGAAGAACCTGCCAAGAATCTGCTCTATGGCTAGAGCAGACAAAGAAAATAGTTTAAAGAGGCATCAAATAGCAGGGTATTGGGAAGTATGGAGCATCCCATCCCTTCTGCACCTTCACATTGACGAGATGTAACCGGTGTGACTACTTTGCGTGAGTCAAAACGTGGGCAGCATCCCATTATAGGTTGTGTGCTGGGGGAGGTATTCCGAGAGACCTCTATGAGGACCACGATGACCAGAAGCAGGAGAAACCGCCTTTTCGATTGAAATGGCAATGGTTTCTAACCTATGCCGGTCTAGAGGCATAGGACAAAGGAACAAAATCCGATATAGCGGGATTTACCGTGTCGTGAAACTGGACTGCGTACGATGGCTTAGCACTGCATGAAGCCCGTCGACACGTTTGCGAAAGTCGAAACAGGATGTCAATCTCTCGACAGCGGAAACTAGGCTCAGGTTTAAGCACTTGAATAATTGCCATTTACGAATGACGGCGCAGTCGCAGTATTCTCAATGTGGAAGCGTGTCCAAGGCTTAGGATTTGTAATTCAAAATCCTCTGGATGATTGGCTGGTTATGGAAGCAGAGGAAAAACTCTTGCCTTCTAGCCTAGACTAGTATTTGCAGTGTACCGACGTTTCTGCGGTTGAGGATTGCGGTATGGTAATCAAGAGGGAAAGGACATGGAGTATATATGATTGCCGGAGGAGTTGGGGTGGGACGTGTAGATAGACATTAGCATAGTACCGCATAGTCTGATATGAATTTGTTTTCTTTTTTTGATACTTCACTAATGAATTGCGAGTTGTGAGCTGTGAACAGTATCTAGCATTCATCTCGACACCAACGCGAAGCAGGTTCCACTTACCAGAAAGGCCCCACATTATCATACATTGTGAAGATGGACGTCACCATCAAAACAAAACCGGGGGCTACAGTTGAACGATAAATTACTCTCTACTGCCCCCTTCCCGCCCTATTCTATCTATACCACCCGGTCTCAGCGGCTTGATCAGGTCTACTCGCAACTATAGGAATTACTCCAACACCCTGGGTATCCAAAGCGTAGACCGAGTCCCTGAACAAAAGAAATATGACTTGAAAAAATGAGAGTGATTGATGAACGAGAGATATAAATGCTTCCATAGCGGCATCAAAGCCTACCATACTCCCGAACGCCCAGCGCGGCAGATCCAAGTATTTTCAGACGCCACGAGTCCCATGTTGCACACTACGACGATAGCCAAAAGATAGAGCCCAACTGACCCTCCGGAGTCTCACTCCTCCCCACTGCCACTCCCACTGGAGAAATAACTCTCGTCAATCCTGAGTATCCACTCAATCTTCTCTCGCTCCCCCCTCGCCCGGAACAAATAGCTATTCCCGCGCGCAAACACCGCCCAGACACTCTCGCCTCCTCTTTCTGTCCCATCCCTCTCGCTCCTAGCCCTACCCCCCAATAGCCTCGCAATCTGCGGCTGATGATCTACACGACTATTCCTCAAACTAACAGCATTGATTTCGTCCCCCTCGGGCACGGAGTAAATATGCAGATACGGTTTCCGTAATTCGACGTATCGCCGCACCCATCGTGAGGACGAAGGGTCTGGCATGAGAAGGTACCCGCCTTTCATGAGCGCTGGGTTTTTGGGAATGTGGCGGACTGTTGCGACAAGCGTCGGATTAGGTGAGGGAGAAGCAGGGGCGGAGGAGAGGCCAGTTGACGCAGGCAGATTGACGTTATTTGAAGAACTTTGGGCCGAAGGATGGAGCGGGCGTGCAGCGAAGGCGGCGCCAGAAGACGGCGGTTCGAGGTTCGTGGTGTTGAGGATTATCTCCGCGGGCTCTTTCTTCGTTTGCCATAGGGTGAGGACGCGGGTTAGAAGGGATTTCTGGCGGTCGTCGAGCTCCGAGGTCGAGGCGCCGGTGCCGTTGGTTGTGCCATTTGTGGTGGGGAGGGTCAAGGCACGGCTGCTTAGGACGCTGCGTGCTGTTTCGATTTCCGCGACTCGTCGGCGACGTTTTTGGGTGGCGATGAAGTCTTTGACAAGGCTGACACCTCGAGGTGTCCATCCAGCTAGCATTTCCTCGCCTTTCACAAAGTCGTCACGGGTGTTCATGCGCCATAGGTCGGTCGCACGCTTGACTGAGGTAGGACGGATAGCGACTGAGAATATAGCAGTTGTAGAATGGATCACTCTTGTAGTGTTCCAAAGGTTGGCAAAGCCAAAGAGACTCGTCTGACGCAAGAAACTCCGCGCTCGAATCTGCATATCTAGATCAAGAGAGAAGACCATGGGGGAGGCGAGGCGGGTGCTGGAGACGTTCCAGAGAAGGGACACTTGCACGCGGTATTTGTCAGGTGTAGCGCGGTCGAGAAGAAGGGAGCCATGTGCACTTGAGTCCCATTGCCCGATGAAGGTCACATTTGTAGTACCGTCTGCGTTGGACTTTACTGTGGGCGGGTGCACGAGTGCAAGGGGAACTTCGTGGACAGGGGAATCGAGGGCTGGAGCCGTACCGGAGGAATCAACAAGGCGAACGCGACCCGCGCGGAGACCGGCAATGTCGTGCCATTGTAGAGTCTCGCCCGAGGTGTGGGTGAGGTTGACTACTATCCGTCGTTGTAGCCCTTGATGGAGTTGGTAGGCGCCTTCATCCGCAACACTGTTTTGAATGACTTCGACAGGTTGATAAGATCCGTCTTCGGAGATTTCGTGGATCTGGATACGGGAGAAGATATCATGGACCTCTTCGGTAAAGAACTCGGACTCTGGTAGGCGAGAAGCAAGGCGCTTCTTCTTAGGCTTGACCGCCGAATCTCGCATGTCATCCCAGCTAAGTAGCTTATCTAGATGCATAGTAGTTACTTTGGCAAATATCGAAGCTCGAAGGAATGAGGTACGAGGACTGGCGAACGGAACGCTCATGCTGTGAACACTTTCAAAGCGAATTGCGCCCTCGTCGAAGTCCTTGATCATTTGCGTTGTCGTTGCTCCGCCTTCATCAGAGACGCCTGGAACAAAGAGTTGGGCGTGAACATCTGTTCCCTCTCGTTCTGGAAATCCTACCATGTCATGCATGACTACATTGAATTTTAGGGTGGTAGAAGGCGCTTGGGCTGATGAAGGCTCGAGAGATAGTCTTACTATCCCAACGACATTTGCGGTATACGAAGAGATAACATCGAGGCTGAAGTCCTGGACACGAGACTCGAAGACGGCAGCCAGAGGGACATCGACATCCCCAATCCGCGAGAACTCCGGCATGCAAGGCTCTAGGAACGGATTCTCCAAGCTGAAATGTTGCAAATACTCCGGCCGATTGAGATACTGGTGCATCTGATGCATAAGCCGCACCCGGATGCGAAGCTTCTGTAACGACCAGAGGTGTACGACCTGATTCTTAAAGTCTATAACTCGTATGCCAACGCATGGCTTGGGGGTAATGTCGAGGTCTTCATCATCTTCTCCAGGTATCCCATTGAGAACTAAGTCATATGACGATGCAAAGGAGTGTCCAACATCGACGATGCAGAACTGGAAAACAACATGCTTGTCCATCTGCTGGCTCATCACTTGAGCCTCTTTCAATGTTGCGGCATTTTGGAGAATCGTCTCCGCCATGGCCACGTACTTCCGCTGCCGCCATTGTTGGAATGCGTCCTTTGCGAGTTCCATTTGCCTCTCGGTCGGCTCCGGTGGTCCTACGGGTCCATTTGATTGGGGTGATAGCGGCCCTTGGAGTTCCTGTAGCTGCCTTTGGAATTCCTCTTTCTGTTCTTGTAGCTGCTTCTGCATTCCTTCTTTAGCAGTACGAAGACTCTCCTCCATCTTGACTTTTTCCGCCTTGATCTCTTCAATCTCGACATTGGCTTCTTCTGCAGATTTTAGCTTTGCTTGATATTCTTCCTTCTGCTTGTCAATTTGATCCTGCATATCTTCCCTGACTAATCGGAGACGTTCATCCTCCTCACCTGGTTGAGGAGTGGAGGGCATGGTCAGCATAGTGTCCAAAGAGAAGTTGTCGATGGTTCCGGTGGAAGCGTATTTTTCTCGAACCGGGTACGTTGAAACAGAATCCAGATCATCTTCTTGCTCGAACATCCTGCTCTCTGGTCGACCTTTCCGGACAGCCCGTATCCTTTGTAGATCGTCGAAAACGGCGTCAAGCTCCTCGTCAGTTAAGCTATTGATTTTCTGATCAGTCCCTAGCACTGCAGTGACAGCCTCTCGCCGAGCATACGACCAATCAGAGTCGCGCCCGTTCCGTTGCTGAAATGGGTTTGGTGAAGCGGCTCCTGGGCTTTCAGAGTCAAACTCTGATTCAGGCCTACTGACAGTACTCCAAGATCTGTCGTGACCAGGTCTAGGAGATGGAGATCCTAGCTGGCTCACTGTAACGGAATGACGAAGAAGGCTCCCCTGCTCAGCTCGCTCAGCTCGTGCTTCTTGGGGATTGTTGAAACGGAAAATGTGAAAGTCGCCTAAGATGATTCGATAGCCGCTGCGTAACCTTTTTGGTTTCTCTATTCGCTGCCCATTGACCATGACGCCGGCATTGTCTCGAGGCACTACGGTGACAGCACCATCGACGTTCTCGAACACGCAGTGGTCGTGCAGAATTTGTGAACCATTCAATCGAATCTCCGCTGTAGTCGCCGACTCCACATTCCCAACGGTCGTAGTTCCGGGCTTCAGATTGTATACCAGACATTCGGCGAGTAGAGGATCGTCGCTCAGGTTTACAAGATGAGGCATCTTCTTGGGCGTTGATAATCCAACAAACCCCTTCTCGATGCTGATACCAAGCTCTTCTAGCGCAGCTTCTCGCTCCTTGTGAATTTCCTCTGTCTTCTGTAACTTTTCTTCCCAAGTCTGGTTGAGATCAGTGTATAGCTTTTCTGATTGATTCAATTGCTCAACAATCTCGGCCTTTGAAACTTTCTTTATGGTACCGTCTGGCTGGGTAATTGAGACAATCTGCTTTTCCAGTGGGGTATCAGGCGCGTATTGTTCTTCAACAATACCACCAGAAGCTCCCCCGCTAAGTTTCGATCGAAGTTGAGCGAGTTCCTCTTTCAATTCTCTGATCATGCGGGCGTTTGGATCCTCGTTGACAACGGCGTGATTTTTAATTCGCTTGGCAGAGTCGGCATATCGAAGCGTGGAAAGCGTCTCGTCGAAATTGATATCAGCAGGCGAAATTGCAGCTATCATAGCCGTCAAACTGTTGCCTCCCAGCGAGTCTTTGAGTAACCACGTCAAGATGGAATCTCGATATGGCACCATAGATTGGTTCTTCTTCTTGCCAGGGCCCTTGCCCGAGGAAAGGTCCGCGAGCGCCGCAATGACACGACCGAGTGTAGACAGCGATCTGTTAATTTCCGCACCCTCTTTCAATCTTGCACCAGTCGCACCAGTAGACGTAGCTCTCTCCGAACCTGCCAAATCCACCAGACTGATTTTTGCCACTTTCTCGGTATCCATCCTCGTCTCCACATCATGCCTCTTCTGCGTCAGAATGAGAGTGAACACCGCGTGCGATCGACTAGAGGTCTCGTTCATGTTCGTCGCGGCGACCGTCCTAGCTTTATTCCCCTCATCCATCAAGTTCTCAATCTCCGGAAACGACCGCACCAGTAGCTTCGCCAAATCCTCGACATAGGGTCCGGTGGAAGGATGTTCGCGGACCTTGAGGTTTCCCTTGGTAGACGGATTCAGCAAATCGCGGACGCGCTCGTTGTAGATTTCCAGGTAGGACACTTCGACGGTGCAAGTCAGATTCTTGTCTTTCTGCATCTCCTCAATACGCTCAAACATGTTCCTGCAAATCTTCGGTATGACACCAGCCTCCTCCCCATACCCCATCATCGAGTATGACTTCCCCGAACCCGTCTGCCCATACGCAAAGATACAGTTGTTGAAGCCCAGAAATGCATTATCCAGCAGGGGCTTCCCCAGATCTGTAAACAGATCCTCCTGGTTGGCGAAATGAGGGTCGCTACGGTTGAACGACCAGTAGCTCTTGTCGAAAGCGAATGTCTTAGACCCATCGAGGGCAGCTTTAGCGGCTTTGGAGAGCTTTCCCTCGATGTGTGAAGGGGGTGTAAGGATAGTCTGGTCCTTGTTCATCTGGACAATGCATTTTGCATTGCGGGCGATCTCTACGAAACATTAGTATCCTCCCACTGCCCTCCCCAGCTCTCGGGAACGCACCTCTTCCATTGAACGGCCTCACGCGCACCACGACCTTGATGTTGCCTCCCCCCGACGCCATGGCTGCGGCTACCGGCCTCGCGGCGGAGCTCGATGATACGTGGTGATCGCGAGGTTTCGGGCGTGTTCAGGTTCCTCAGGCAGTCTCGTCGGGCGGCCGCATCGCTCGGGGGTGTCGTGATTCGGATAGGAGTGTTGACGGTCTCGTCGCGTGTATTGTACGCCCGGGCGCGCTGGGTGGTGTTTTGTTGGCCTCGAAATTGTGCTGCAGGTGTCCCTGCGCGCGGGAGATCCGTGCATCTCAGACAGAGAACGGTTATCCGCCATTCTATCCAAACTCCTTAATTTTGACCACGACTGCAACGAGTGTGCGCATTATAGCGAAAGGAGAGACTCGGACTCTGCTCCGATGCCAGACGACACCATGTTTCGCCCTCCCATCAACCGGGCTATGAAAATCCTCGACCGCGCCTTTTTCAAGAAGACTGTCCCCACCTCCGCCGCCCGCATCTTCAAGCAGAAGGATATCAGCACGTGCAAGAAAGAGCTGGAAAGCGCAAAGGATGCCCTGTTACTGCCACGATTCCTTACTATAGTGAACGATCCCGTGGAAGAGACCGCAAAAGCTGGAGGGAAATGCATACTCTTAAAGCCGGAGGTTCGACACGATGGTAGTAGTTCTCTCAAGAGTCACAATCTAGACATCTAGCTGACCAAAGCAGGCAGACTCGCAAACATGGAGCCCTAAACTACGAGACTTCCAGCAGAGTGGGACCGTGGGGGTAATACCCTACGATCTCCATCTCAACTACGATTTCTGGTCATACTGTGCGTAGTCTCTTGCCCCCATACTCCTCAAAACTGAGACAATCCAGCCGAAATAATGGACGCCATCCTCCCCGAAGAAGATGGCAACCACGACCCTCCTACCGGCTTCACTCTAGTCGGGCACGTTGGTGAGTACCGCTCTCCCTCCTAAGTAGGACAACATCTGACATTTGCGCCCACCAGCCCACCTCAACCTCCGCGACCACTACCTCCCCTGGAAACACCTCATCGCCAACGTTCTCGCCGACAAGAACCCCACCGTGCGCACCGTTATCAACAAAATCGACCGCGTCGGCGAAGCAAACCCCTACCGCACGTTCCAATATGAAGTCCTCCACGGGCCGGACGAAATGGTCGTCGAGGTCCACGAACAAGGCTGTGTATTCAAATTCGATTTTGCGAAAGTGTATTGGAATAGTAGGCTGCACACCGAGCATGAGCGGCTTGTTGGCATATTCAAAGAAGGCGAGGCGGTCGCAGATGTAATGGCGGGGATAGGCCCGTTCGCCGTACCAGCGGGGAAGAAGAAAATCTTCGTGTGGGCGAACGATCTGAATCCAGAAAGTTATGAGGCGCTCAAAGATACAATCAAGGGGAACAAAACGGGGGACTTCGTCAGACCGTTCAACGAGGACGGGGCGAAATTCATAAAGACAGCGGCGGCGGAGTTACTCAAAACACAACACAGCGTCACGGTCAAAACGCGAAAGGACGTCAAAGCAGCGCGCTCTGCTCGCACGAAGCCCGCCTCCCCCAAAGCCTGCGCACCCCTCGAAGCTCCTCCTAGCCAGACCCTCACGCAGCCCCGCTTCTTCAACCACTTCGTCATGAACCTCCCCGCCTCTGCCCTGAGCTTCCTCCCGGCATTCATCGGGATATACGCCCAACCAGCTTTCAAAGCACTCCCATCCGAAGAACGCGAGAAGATTTCGATGCCGATGGTGCACGTCTACTGCTTCAGCTACAAGAGCGACGATAACGTGGCGCAGACGGCGGAGATCTGTGAGGAGATCTCGAAGTTACTAGCGACGGATATCAAGCCAGGTACGCCTGAGACAAGGGTATGGGATGTGCGCGATGTAGCGCCGAAGAAGCGGATGTTCTGTGCCAGCTTTAGGCTACCGAGGGAGGTAGCGTTTCGAGAGGTTTGAATTTAGGTTGGAGATCTTAAGGGGTGAGCATTTGCGTGGCTTACATAAGGACTAGAGAAAAGTTAGGATTCTGTACGGGCAAAACCAGGATCTCAGCGACGGCGTTGTGGATAGGAAGCAAAAGTATACCCCTCTCCTGAACACACTATACTGATATCCATCAAATCCGTGATTCAGCGTGTATTCGTATGAGCGATGCTGGTTTTGATAGCTGCATCACGAGACCAGCTTGTTATAGCTACTTAAAGCTACCCTGACCCACCACCATCCAGCTTCTCTTCAAACCTCGTCCAGGCTCCCATCCCAAACCCCCACCTAAGACGCAAGACCTCACAACCCGCCCATCCACGTCTTCCGAAACCCGAACCTAACCACCAATCAGCAAGGCTTCCTCCAACGCCACTGACCCTGAACTCACCCTCTCAGCCTCCGCTTGGCCGGCGGCGCAGCATCAAGCTTCTCCCACGGACGCACGGCATCATCTATGCGGTCTGCAGCATCAAGCCGAATCCCGTTCCTCGGGCACGGACTGTCTTCCTCAGCGTCAGGCAACGCCTCAACCCCAGAGTCATACCGGGCGCGCTTCCTTACGCTCTCCACAACCCCGGCCTCCACATCCACAGTACCGCCCCTCAGCACCTCCTCGTCGACATCGCTGAGCTCGCTGAGCTCCGTATCCGCGCCATGCCACTGCAGATCCGCCATCTCCGTGTCCATCTCCTCCTCGACGTAAGAGACGTCGTGCGCCACGCCCCTGACCACCGCGCCTTCAACAACGCGAAGAGGCTCCCACACCTCCTTCTTCGCAGCATGGAGTTCCACATCGCCCCAACAGCCGCCTTCTTGATCCACCGCCCCCTCTTCGCCCGCTTCATCCTCGCCGCTCGCGTCGTACGCGAACACGTAGCCGTAGCCCAGCATTCCCCGCAGCCGCAGGCCCAGCACCACATGCCTCTCCTCCCAAACCGGCTTCTTCTCCGTCCCTACCTCTTTCGGCGCGAGGCCTAGTCCTCGCAGCGACGCCTTCCGCTGCGTCTGCCACTGCTCCGTCTCGCCGTGGACGAGCTCTTTCGCGGCGGTGCTGATGCGCTCGGCGTAGGAGGCGCCCAGGATGCGGAGGGGGTGGTGCGGGTGCGAGCCGGGGAAGATCTCGTTGTCCGGGCCATCGGAGCCTGTGAGTCGGCGGAGGGTGCTGAGGAGCTGGGGGTCGATGCCGATGAGGGCGTTGCGGAGGGCGGCGCCGGAGATGGTGGCGGAGTGGCCGGAGGTGAGGTAGAGGGTTAGGGTTGGGAGACCGAAGGGGTTTAGGGCGTAGTGGATGATATCTGTATATCGAATGCTGTTAGTCTTCTTTGCGGTTGATGATCGCAGCGATAGTTGACGTACCGCTTCCGACGAGCACAGCCGGGTCCTCGGGGAGTCCGTACCCAGCCGTGACGAGATTCAAGGGCCTGGGTACATATTTGACCAGCGTGGTGCTGAGCGTCGTAGCCTCACTGCCGCGTTCCGCGTTGTCTTCTAGTAGTCGTTCGATCATGGCGTCGTAGCCACCGGTGGTAGCGAGGTTGCGTCGCTTCAGCTCCGCTCGCAGCTGTGGGCCTTTGAGGTGCGTGTACTGCATGGTGCCTCGTAGCTCGTTGGCGTCATCTGTAGCTGGCTGGGCTGCTTGAGGAGGTCGGCCTGGCCCTCGCTTCGTCACGGGTGGAGTGAAGGTTGGGTTCTGGGAGTGAGGTGTAACTCGTCCCGGCGACTCTCTGGCTCTATATGAGGCTAGTCGAGGCACCCCTCGTGGCGGGACTACCTCATACTTGGCAGGTATACTTGTCAATGGTAGGGGATGTTTTCGAGGTCGGCCTCGTCCACGCTTGATAGGCGAGGTTGACGACGCTGAAAACATCCTTGGGGCTAGCGCGAAAGGAATGGACTCAATCAGCGTTTGAAAGTCCAAGTATGCGGATAAGCGCTCGTGTCGGTGCGTCGAGTGCGATCGCGAGATGCTCCCCAGGAGGGTGAGCTCTGCATATTTGTTTACGTCTATCTCGGAGGTGAATTTGGGATCGGGTGACATCATTAATCAAAACGGTGAACATGAAAGCATCTGAAGTCTGAAGAAATGTGTAGGGCTTTAAGATGCCTGAGGGCTAACAAGGAAGGTGTACGGGTTCTGAGAGACACGTACTTGCCAAAATCTAACGAGTTGGCATCTGCCACCTCGCACAATCCCCCAGCAATCCTTTCGCGCCTGCCTGTTTCGCTTTTCGTATGCCATCCTCATTCATGTTAAGATCATACTCAATCCCCTGTTTGAACTTCTTTCCAAGGGCTGGAAAAACGTCGTGGAAGCGATCGAAAACGAGGCTCAGGATATCGATCTCGTCTTTGAGTTTATCGACTTTGCTTTCCCTCCAGTGCACAAGGAGAACAGCGGCGGCTAGATACAGCATAGCAGGTATGTGAGGATTCAGTAGAGGTTCTGGAGATATTCGGGACACATCGGTGACCATGTGTACCGTGTTGCGGGCCACGGAGACGCAACGGAGGAAACGGGTTTCGTCCAGAGGCGATTCTTTGGAAGAAGCTCGATAGTGGAGCAAAATAGTGATGGTACTGAGAATGCTCATAAGCCAGATGACGTTTGCATGATCTTCTGGAGAAGTTGCGTGGATGGAGGTCGCAGATCGTGGTAGGCTTAGCCGGAATCTTACTAGGTGGGAATCAAGAATGTCAAGCCCTTGTTCGTACTCTGCAGACTCTTCTGTGTCATGCAAAGCATTAATTTGATCAGTTGCTCGTCCAAGAATGACATACGCTTTAATTACGCAATGGAAGGTGTTGGTATGCTGGATCGAATTGGATGGTGAATTTATCAGCTTGTTCAAGTTCCAATAGAATGGTGTGGATTCATCTTCGCCCTGTATCGATATCAGCATCAGAGAGCTTGAATAGGCGTTTCCAGATATTGTATTGCTTGAACACTTACCGACATGGTTTTGGATTGGAAATGTGAATCCTCCGAAGGAAGATTAACCAAGTAATGTCGATCAGCGATCGTTTGAGGCCAGCCTGTCGCCCATGATTGATCTCTATCATAAAATAGCAACGTCCAAAGGACTCTGCGAAATTCATCTTTCTCCCGGGCATCCTTCGAAACTGGGGCGAGTCTGAGTCCAGGTGGTTGCATCGGTCCTACGTCGAGTTGATTCAACCCATAAGAGCACGCCTGTCTCCACGTTTTCCCAAGGGCGTGCCATGCTGTGGAGTAATCGCCTACGGTCCATGCATGGTGTACGATACAAACGCCAGCTTGCAAAATTCGTAGGGCCGGTAGGCTATCTCGTTGCGTGAGCTCAAACAGGAACTTGGCTTGGTCAAACCAATCACCGCGGCAAACCTGAATGGCCGGCTCTGGATGGTGCTGTGCCGCTATTGCAGAGATAGCATATAGAAGCGCTGGAGTTTCTTTTTGAAGTTGACCGCTCTTGACGTCTTTGAGAAGTTCCGACTTATGGACACAAGGCAGGAACGCATAGGAGTTCGAAAAGAACAGTTCAACAAGCTCCATGATTTGAGCTTGAGGGGGGAGGTTAGCAGGAAATATTGCATCATTGGATGCTTGGTCGAAGTCTTCAATGCTGTCTTGCTGCCATGTCATGTCGGAGATAGCGGAGTCGCCAAACGAAGTCGGCGGTGTATAGTCGACCGGAGCATTTGACACACCAAGGGCTGTAAATGGAAGCTGCGAATCGAGAGAGCCGCGTTGAATGTGGAAGAACCCTTTTGACGATAAGTCTGGATAATCATCAAGTTGAAAAAGGCTAGGATGGTCGACATTCCCATTCAACACCCAGGAAGACCGTTCAGTCGAAGGCATACAGTCTACATGCGAAGCATGAATAGAGCCGGAATTTGGATTTGACACAATGTAGGAACAAGTAACATTTAGCTTGCGGCATAGCGAGCATGACGGTCTAGCGCCCTGCGCAACGAGATTTAGTACCACGATGCAGCGAAGATGGAATTTAGCCTACATCACAACGCTTCTTGCGCTGTCTACAGCTCCTGCAGACTTGCTTCTTCTTTGTGACTGATGAATCCATTGCGAGTTGTGATGGATTCGTTTCGAGCGGTGACGGAAAATCGAGGATTGACGTCGATAAATCTCTCGGTAAGCTAGGCCACTAGCTCGTCCATCCTATTGGCTGGGGCTTACTTCATGCTCTCAACCCCGTTTGCAAAAGCAGCTCTGATTCATGATGTCTCGCTTTTGACATTGAATGAGCTATTATTTTCTATTGTCGTGACGTACTCTAAAGCGTTCGAGACTTTCCCAGAACTTCCATGCCGACCCCAAGAAATAAAGGCAAGCTGATTATATATGATCCACTGTATGCGCGAACCAGGGGCTACTTTAGGATGTGTTGAATATTACATCGAAGGACCCCTTTTCCTCAACGTCGTGACATGCTTCAAAGCCATTGGTAAGTGTGCAGCGTTCCTACCCAAGTCACGAGATCTAAAGTGTAAGCCAATTCGTATAGGATTCACAGGATCCATAAACCAAAGGCAGATTCAAAATGCTTCGACTACTACATCCTATGAACATAGTTTGCGACCCCCGTGACTTGCTTCGAAGCGTTCAACACGTGTGCAGACCTCCTATCCGGGCTCTTAGATTTCAAGCGTGTTATATTCCGCATCGCATTCCGCAAACCTCGCGGAGCGGAGTTGATTTAGAGCGTCGTGGGGTGGCTCCATGTGCTTACCACGTCCATAAAGTTGTTACCTGCAGCGTAAGATTTAACTTTCATAGGATTTCGCACGCTTTCTAGGGCCTTATTGGATAAATGCTAATTTGAAGGATTGGAACTGTTACATCCTCTGCCTTTAATAGTGGAATGTCGTGAGGTGGCTCCATATGTTTACGTGGACCGCAGACTTACTGCTCGCACCGTGAGAATCCATATTTATGGGATTTCGCACGTTATCCAGAGCTTCCCTGGGAGGGTGCTGATTTGGAGCATCGAAACTATCCCATCCACTATTTTCAATTTCGGATTGTCATGAGGTGGCTTCATAGCCTAACCTAGCCCGCAGAATCGCTGCTTACACCGTGAAATTTTACCTTCATATAACTTCGTACGCTTTCTAGAGCTTCATTAGAAGAGAGCTGATTTGGAGGCTTAAGACTGTTGTATCCATTATTTTTAATCATGGAACGTCGTGAGGTGGCTCCATGAGCTTACCTAGACTGCAAAATTACTGTTCGCCCCGTGAAATTTGACCTTTGTGGGATTTCGGACCTTATCAAGAGCATAATCGGGAGGGCGCTAATTTGGAGGGTCACAACTTTGACATCCCCTGCTTTTCAGCCTGAATTGTCGTGAGGAGTCTCCCTGTGTTTACTACGATCGCAGAATTACTAGTTGCACTATGAGATTTCACTTCTTTGGGAATTCATATGCTATGTAGAGCCTTATTAGAAAAGAGCTAATTTGAAGGCTCATAACTATTACATCCGTTATTTTCAATCGTGCAACATCGTGAGAGGTCTCCGTGTATTTACTACGTGTACAGCAGTTCCCCCTGCACTGTGTGATTTGGAGCGTGTAAAATTATAGTACAGTATCTGTAATATACGTAAACGGGTTTCGATTTAGAGTGTCTTAAACAATACATCCAATGTGTAGAATTCTGATTCGTTATAGGGTGCCCCTATATATTTATCTCCCACGCAAAAATTTCTACATATACCGCGTGATTTAGAGAGCTTAAAAATATAGTACGATATCTGTAACCTACGTAAACGGGAATCGATTTAGAGTGCCCTAACTATTACATCCAACATGTAGAATCCTAGTTCGTCATGAGGTACCCCTATGCATTTGCCCCCCGCAAAACTCCTACACACACTACGAGATTTCGGCGTGTAGAAATACAATATCACGATCACCATGTCATAGAACAAGTCTTCAAATCAGAAGTCATCTCATCGCATTTTGTACAACTACTAGCCGTATTGAAGCCACCTCAATAGCTCATCAGAGGCAGCAAAACCAAGAATTCCAACTTCCAATTCTCGCTCTCAATCCACTACCCTTCAGCCACACGCTTCAAATCTGCTCATCCTCATTTCCGGAATTCTCCTCCACACCACCCCTCTCTCCACCCCTCATCCCCGCCGCCGCCACCGCCGCCTGCACCCCCTCCCCCCTCCTCTCCCTCACCCACGCCCTCTGCCTCTCCTCCAACCCCTCCGGCTCCCCCAACCTTCCCCCAACAGCGCCCCCATTCCTCCCCAACCACCCATTCTGCGCCCTGTATCTCCCATTCCCCGGGTCCAGCAGCCGCCGAATCGCCGCCGCCAGCGCCCCTTCTTCCGCGAGCGTCAGCGGCGGCAGCCCGTCGCGCACCCTCCCGGTCCTGATGAGCGCTGTTCCAGCGGCGATGGCGGCTTCTTCTGCTTCTTGGCGCGCGCGCGGGAAGGGCAGCGTCGTACGCGAGGGGTCGAGGAGCGCGGTTGAGTAGGCGCGCATGATTTGTGCTTCGAGCGGCGTAAGCGGGCGCGCGGGGACAGGCGGAGGGGGGGTTGCGAGGACGAAGGGGGGGCCGGGTGGTGGGGGGTGGTGTGGTCTTGGTGGCATGGTTGGCGGGAGAGGGGTAGGTGTAGTGGGACGTGGAGTGGTAGGTTCGTGACGCGGAGTGGTAGGTTCAGTACTCGGAGTCGAAGGCTCAGCACGCGGAGCAGTAGGCTCAGGACGCTGTGTAGTAGGCGCAGGACGCGGAGGGGACGTAGGAGGGAACGGAGCCGGGCCGGTTAGGCGATGTAGCTGCGCGAATCTAGGGCGCGGTGCTGGCGGCGGAAGAGGATGAGGCCAGGCTTCCGGGTCTTCTGCTGGAAGAGTGGCAGGACGAAGCGGCAGGGTGGGTGTGTTTGCGGCGACGTTCTGGAGCCAATTGATGATGTTTGGGCCGGGAGCGCGCCGCGGAGCTGCACCTGGTGGAGGTGTTGGAGGGCCGGCGGAGGACGCTTCGGTGACGCTGTCTGTGAGGCTGGGAGGGACGCTGTTGGACATTCTAGGCGCTTGCTGTAGTTATCTCTTGGTCTATTAGCGCGTTCTTCGGCTTTTTGCGGCGCGACGGCACGGCAAGGCAAGGTGAGGTGAATGTTGAAGGCGTGAAGATGTGACCGAGAGACGTTGATGTGGTTTTATATCACAACAGAGGAAAAAGTGGGGCAATGAGGTGGACATTTTACCTCACCCATAGGACCGCGTGACGGCTGGACACCCTTATTCTGCTCTGAATCCATTCTGCGGTGGTAAAGAGGATGGCGAAGGTTGGAGGGTGAGAATCGCGTGCGACGGATGTGAGTTATTCGGGTGTTGATAGGACCTGGAGACACCCCCGAGGGTAGGCAAGGAGAACTGCACAATTGATGTAAGATATCTGAGGTCTTGATTCTCACTTCCTAGATCTGAACTTTGCGGGTGTCGATAGGATCTTGAAGTACCCCAGATATATAGTGAGAATCACACCTACAATGTAAAGCCCTCGTCGTCTTGAAACTCACCAGCTGCACGCACATTTTGATACCGTAGACAGGACAGTCAGACACCACTGGGCCAATGAAAATATTGAATTGAAGATGTAAAATTACCGTAGTCATGAATCTCACTCGAAGCATACTTAATACAGATCGCTCCATTGCTCATCATACCACAACTGCCTCAACATCCCTGGCTGTCTGATCGCCGCATCTCTCTCCCCCGGCCTCTCGCCAAACATATTCCAGATCTTGACTTCCACGTTCTCTATGCGGTGGTTTGGCTCTCCATTTTGTGGCGCCCCATCCGTCACAGACAATTCAAAGTCCTGGATACAGTCGCAGGAGCGATGTGCATACCAGTCTTCCTGCTTCGATCGTCGTTGGGATTCCCATCTCAGCTGGCCTTTAGAGATCCCAGATGTACCAAGTTCGATGGGACTAGTTTCAACTACATCGGATGCAGGTGATGCAGCTGGCGGGGTCGTAGACGTAGTCGCTACAGCATTTGGCGCTACATTATTGGGTGCTGCAGCATTAGATACTACGACTGTGCCTATGGGGGCCTCGTTTGGCCCAGAGCCAGACCCATTCAGTTCTTCATGCGCTGCAACCGCCCGATCGCAGACTAGACAAGCCCGATGCGGCGATCCCATTGTCTGGTGGAACAGAAGGCACATGGCCTCGTCGATAAGAAGATCCGACGGTGCATGTACACATGGTCGCATATCCACACATTGCGACATGAAATAGAAGATGCTGGCCTCATGTTGCTTGCCCACGGTATCGAGCCGCCTCTGTTCGGGATTATCTGCGTCTTTGGTCACGAATCGGAACGTGAAGGTTGTTTGAAAGAGGAGTATGTTTCGACGACCCCGGAGTGGCGTAACCTCATATTCAAACTCGAGCGTAGTGTCTAAAGAACCAGAGTCCATGTCGTCAAGTGAATCATCGTAGAGCGTGAGTGGCATGGCGTACTTTGCTTTGCAAGAGAGTGTGGCGAGGCATATGCGTTTCGCCGTCGCTGATTCAATATGTGCATGAGATAGCCAGTATGCCGGACGCCGGGTCCGACCTGTTATATCTGCTGCGACTTCGATCCTGTTCCCTTTGATGAGATACGAGAAACCCGCCCACAGCCCTGGCTCGAGGAAAAAAAGCGCCGTGCGCCGAATAATTGATGGCGGCGCGTCACGCTTGGTTAAGACATTCCGGGGGATTGAGATGGTGGAGTGCCTTGGGCTGTGAATAGTGCCGCATGGTTTACATAGGCGATAGCTGGGTCGATCCCGTTGGAGGAGGATGAGGAGGCTGTGGTATTCTTCTTCGCCGTCGGGATCGTTAAGATATTTTGACTTGGTGAGGGAAGTCCAAAGTCGGGTGCCGAGAGCCGTAGCGAGAGCCGTGCAGGTCAGGGTGAGAGACACGAAAGAAGAGTTTGGGAGAAGGAGGGAAATTGCCTGGAGTAGCTCGACGGGGAGAGTAAGAAGGGGTGGAATTTTTGCATCCGCATTTTGACTCGTCTTCGTAGACCGAAGAGTAATCCAAGGAATCCTGAGAGATGCAACAGTTGGAGATGACAAACGTAGAAACGTCGATGACCTCTTTGACAGTTTCGGTAAAAGAACTGATGCCGTAGTAGCCGGTGGATTCGAGGGGATCTCGGTTGATGTAGCAGCCTCTAGACAAGGCTGATTCCGCCCGAAACGATGAAGCTCGCAGCCGCCCTCTATAGAGGCGCATGGCAGGATGGAAAGAGTTCTGCCTGGGACTCTGTAGATATTCAAGGTGGACGCCATGGCATCACTCCAACGCGTAGCGTAGCTTACAGGATCACGTATCCACCAATGAATCAGATATATAGAAGAAGAAGAAGATGATGATGATGATGGAATAAGGATGAAATCGAGATGAGGAAGGCTACCTAACGTTGTTCTGTTGTTCATGCCAGGTGAGGGGTCTGAGACATGGGGGCGCCATGCATCTCGTATCTGTGCAGCGATAAGTCTTGTCAACTGTGGCTTTACCGGTTATTACCACCAATGACATTTGGTCGATAGGCTCCGATTGGAGCCGTGGTTGTGCGCCTTCGAGGCCAGCCTGGGAATCGATGAGGTTGAGGGAGATGCGCCTTACTGTATGTAGATTAGTGGCTGCTTTTACTAATGCCTCTGGCAGAGCTGTCATCTCAGCAACTCCATCCCTAGTTACCTTCTCCGTCACCATTGTCGGTAACCTAATATATCTGTATCTAATCAAGCGCATTGAAATTGAAACTTTTAATCGATGTAAGGTCGCTACGTTCATGTCCTATATGCCATTCACTCATGCTTTTGCACAGCGTTTCTCCTTTCCCGCTGCTTCTTACACAGCCCCTCTACAACGCGTTCAAAGGCTCATATCACTATTCAAGGGCCTTCTACATGCTTGCAATTAAAGAAATGTCTCTACGAAGTATGTGTGTTTTATTCCTAGCCAACGCTCCGTCTAGAACAGGGAAAGGAACAATGAGGGGTTCTGGCTCATGCATAATGCATGCACTTAGCCTCAGCCTGACATGGGCGCCCTCGCACATGCGCCACGTCCTTGGTCGGTGAGCGGTTGGGGCATATAAACACCTATGACTCGCCCAATGATGCCACCCTTAGGCTTCTAGTCATGGAAGAATCGAGATACTACTACCGCCTCGCAACCGCTCTCCCTGACGAATCTAGTCACACTCCCACGCCAGATTTCTCACCACGGTCTTTTCCGAAGGAGGAAGAGCCACCATCTCAAACAAAACTCACTCGAAGGCTCTTGTTGAGAAAAACGAAGAGCGCGCCTCAGCTCAGAGATGATGGGGCTCTGGAGTGGTTCGCAGACGACTCATACGCACCCCAGATTCAACCCCAATCGATCATATCCAACCTCCAAGCAAACAACTACCTCCAGCCCGAACCAGGACTACCGGACTCCCACAACATCCTACCAGACTCCCACAACTTCATCGCCCAAACTCCAGAACTCCCACCCCAAAACACCCCACCCCAGAACCTCCTCCAACACCAAACCATCCCCGCCGCCCCTCCTCCCCTCACCACCCCCTCCCCCTTCTCCCTCCTCACCCCTTCCACCCTCACCGCCCGCAGCGCCGCCCTTAGCTCCGACACCGTCGTCGGCCTCGTCACCGGCTCCGTCGGCGCCGCCATCGGCCTCGCCGGCACCACGGCCGCCATCGCGCAATGCTACATGACGCGCGCGCAAACACGCACCCGCCGCAGCCACAGCCCCCAGTCCGCGTCCGCGTGCGACTCCGCCATCGAGCTCTCCAGCCTCCGCCCCGCGCAAACCGGCTCAAGTTCATCGGCAGAAGAGCTAGCGCCGCTCGCGATAACCTGCCACGACGACACGTGCATGCTAGGCGACCATGGGACCGAGTACGAGTGGCGGCTGTGCCATTGGCGGCGCGAGCTGGAGGCGTGGAGCTGGACGCGGGGGCTGGAGCTGGATGTGCGCGAGGCTGGGGCCCGCGCGCAGGAAGCGGAGAATGTGCGGGTGGCGAAGCAGCTGGCGGAAGAAGAGAGGATGGTGGAAGCCGAGGAGGCGCGCCTGGATGCGCAAGCGGAGGCGTTGAGGACGAGGAGGCGGGAGCTGAGAGAAGACGAGGCGCGGAGTACCGCGGAGTTGGCGGAGCGGACGAGGGCGTTGGAGGCGGATGAGGGGGCGTCCAGGGCGCGGGTGGAAGAGGGTGTGGCGGTGGTGGTGCGGCGGATGGTGGGGGCGCGGGTGGAGGCGTTAAGGAAGCAGCATGTGGGGCTTGGGGAGCGGGAGATAGCGCTGGTGGGCGCGCAGGAGAAGCTGGCGGCGGAGGAGGAGAAATTGAATGCAAGACTGAGGGCGTTTGCGGAGCTGGTTAACGATTTCGACTCGAAGTATTCAGCGATCAAGCTGAGGAATGCGAAACTGCAATCAGAGCTCGTGGAGCGAGAGAGGGTTGTTGAAGACCAGGCCCGGCGACTGAATGAGTGGCAGATGATCCTGAGGCGGGTGTCGGATCGGACGAGGCATGCGATTCGGGAGCAGCAGTTGGGGATTAGTCGGCGTGGGCGGTAAGATATTGCTACTCCTACATCATCGATGTTTCTATGAAAAGTGCAGTCTAATCTCTTCATTAATCTATCTTCTCTCATACTCGCCTAAACAAAATGCAACAAATCTTTCTTTGCCCCTGTCACAACCACCCACCCATCCTCTCCTGCTCCCTCTCCCTCTCCCTCCCCATCTCCCTCATCCCTCCCCCCCTTCCCCGGCTCCGGATACTTCCGCAAATGCTCAATCGCCCACACCACCTCCTTCGTCAACGCCGGCGGCAGCCTCCCCTCCCCCTCCAGCGTCCCCAATCCCGCCCACTCAAACAAGCCCCTCAGCCACCCGTGCGTCTCCCCCGTCTCCCACTGCACATCATGAAACTTCAGCCCCTCGTGCCCCGTCCGCTCCAACCTCCGCCGCTCCCACCTCCTCTGCTCCGCGACGGGCGGGAGCGGCTTCGCCAGCCGGCCCGCGAACAACCGCGCGAGCGTGATGGCCTGGTACTCCCAGCTGCGGAAGGTCAGCACGCGCGGCACGCCCACGAGTCCGATCGTGGGATACGTGTGGAGGAAGGTGTGCCAGTACCCGTTCACGACCTTCGCGTTCTGGTAGTCCCAGATCGGGCCGCCGTTCGCGCGCGCGTTCCAGAACGGGAACGAGGCCCGGTAGCCGGTCGCGTAGACCACGGCGTCCATGTCGTCGAGGTGCGAGCCGTCTTCGAACACGATCCGCCCGCTGGGCAGGAACTCGCTGATGATGGGCTTCCACGCCATGCCCGGCGGCGGCGTGGGCCCGTCCCAGCGCGAGGCCGTGCGGCGCGATTGGTAGACGGGCAGCGCGGCGTGGGAGACTAGCTCGGCGGTGATGTCGTGGCCGGAGGCGGAGTTGCCGATGATGAGGACGCGTTTGTTGGCGTAGGGGTGCGGGGTGCGGTAGTATTTGGAGTGGGTGATGCGCGTGGGGAAGAGGGTGGTGTATTTTTTCAAGCCCTTCACTTCGGGGATCTTGACGGGGTGTTAAAAAGAGGAGGGGGAATGTGGGGAGGGAACGGGGGAAAGGGAGGGGAGCATACGAAAGGGACAGAGTAATGCCCGTTCCCGATGACCACGGCGTCGAACTCCTCGCTCCACCATTCGTCGACCGCGCGGTCGGGGGCGTGGCGGCGGAGGGTGAGTTTCCAGCGCTCGCGGCCTGCGGGAGAGGGGAGTTTGGAGACGTCTTCGACGGTGGTGTTGAAGACGAAGTAAGGGGCGAGCTTGTGGGCGGTCACGTAGTCTTCGAGGTAGTGGTGGGGGACTTCGTGGGGCACGAAGGGGCCGCCGGGGAAGGGGATGTCGGAGAAAGACATGGCGATGTCGGGGACGTTGGTGCTGTTGAGACAGGATTAGTGACTTGATTCAAGTCTTTCTTACTGGTTGGGTGGGTCTCACGTGAGCGAGTCATATATTGGCGTTTTCTCGAATCGTTCTTGGCGGTTTGGAGGCGTTGACGTTGGGAGGGTTTTAGGTATTGACAGCGGAGGATCAACATCTGGTGGAAGCTTTCCGGGGGCTATCTCGATCGGTGGTGTGGGGTCGGCATCATATATCCTAGGGTATGGTTAGCTACGAAAGTTACTGTTAGTAGAAGTGCGAGTTGAGTTCAACCATACCATGTGCCCCCAGCACCATCACGCCGCTCAAAAACGCGTATTGTATCAAAGTACTTCTCCCGTGATAATGCCGCGGCTGTGATAACACCTAGTAAGAGGTTAGAATACGCGGTCATTAGATTTGAGAAGTCTGGGTAAAGAACCGGGGCGCAACAGAACCTGAAGTACCTACCTGCAGCCCCAGCACCAATCACCGCCACCGATTTTATTGGCTTAGAATCAATCATATTGGCATTGTTACAGAACCTTTTCGCCTTCTTGGAGGTTGCATCAATATGGATAAAGCATGGGATTCCTAAGTATTGTAAATCAAGTGCCACGTCGATCGCGGATTCGTCATATTGCTCCGCATTTGCGTAACATTCGACTCACGTGATCATGTAAAAGATTCTTAAGTCATCTTGCCACTACACTAGTTAACTTTGGTGTTATAGTGTCGCAGAAAATACGTTATGATTAGCTTGATAGGTATAGTCTCACAGGGGTATCCTATATACACACCACTCACTCCTTTACTACCCCTGTAACCCTCAATCCCCTGACCCTCCAGATCCACCCCTCGCCCTCCTTAACTCCTTCCTCCGTCTCTCCATCTCTGCTTCCTGCCTCTCCACATCTCTCAGCTCTTGTAGTAATTTCTTCTGATTCCGTAGCCGCGCCATCGCTTCTTCTATTTGTGCCAGCTCCGCATCGTCATTCGTTGTTCTACCCGCAATAGTTGATGCATGCCGAGAAACGTGGACGCTAGCGTTGTCATCGATAGGAGAGGTAGGACGCTGTGGATATTCGGTTTGTGCACCCGTAGTCGTGGGGGTAGAGTTATGTGGTATTGAAGACTGTGGTATTGGTGGGACTAAGGGGCCTTGGGGCTCGATGGTAGAAACAGCAGAGACTGGAGGTGCAGGAGTCGCCTGCCGCGACCTCGAGGCTGAGAGCTCGTGGGGTGCGTGCACAGAGGCAGCTAACGAGGCCTGACGCTGTAGCTCGCGTGCATCAAATTCTTGCGCGGCCTCAGCCTGGCGAAGCTCGTGTACAGACGAGCTCGCAGATTTAGAACGGTAGTTCTCAGCCTCTGCAGATGGATGACCAGGGAGCTCATGCCAGATTGGAACCGTGCTGTGGTCGTGCAGCTCCGCAACGAGAGGCGAGGGGTTATCTGCAAAGTATTGGGATGTTGTTTCGGCGGGTCCTTTTTCTGGGTTAAGCTTTCCCTTTTCCTGCCTCCTGTGGAAGAAAATGACGATGCCGAATGCTATAGCAACCACTGCTAGCGGGATGCTGATGCCGATGACGAGTTTGGCGACGATTGTGAGACCTGATGACGGAGTCTGGGACGAGCTTGTTGTAAAAGAGGCTGGCCCGGCCGACCATATAGCTGTGGCAGACGACCTAAGTGAGGGGCTGAATGCTGCAGTGAAGGTTGTTGATATTGCATTGCTGCTAGGGATAGTTTGGGGTGGTGGCGTCTCATCTGGTGTGGTGACGCTGGTGTACACAACAATATTCGGATCCATCGTGTTTTCAAAAGCAAATGCCAGCACCCTGAAAGAATTAACAGCTAAAGAGGAGTGGAACAAAAGACGGGAGCCACGCTCTAAATACCATTGGGATCTCTCCCGCGTTTGCTGCGAGGCTGAAAACGTGGCGTTCCACACATCTTTTTTAGGATCAAGATGCATCCTGATACGGATAGGAGCCAATAACGAGCTACCCGAGCCGAAGACAATGCATTCCCTCCTCTTTTGTAGAAGGGCGGTGCTGGGTGGCTGCAGCCTTTCCGCATCTGAGGATGTGAAGATTCCGCCACCATGGAAGAAGAAAGCTACGATTGATTAGCAGGGCAGGGGATCGTTTTAGTCATCCCTCTTAGGGCCCTTGAGGATGATCTGTAGGCAATTGAGACGTAAAAGAAAGCGAAAACTTCATGCTGAGCGATGGATGGAATGAGGTTGAGTTTAAGGAGTGGAGCTCATAAGAAAAGTGGGTCTTGAAGAGCGCTAAGCCTGATACTCTCAGCACGTGATATACCTTCATCATGCGTCCATTTCAAATGCCTACGATCAACATGCGCGGACACAATACTTCTCCTTAAAACTTACATACCCAAAAACAAACTTGTAGATTGGGTGGTCAGATAAACAAATCTCGAAATTAGACACTAAAAAATAACCAAAGGACATCCCTTCCATCCTTGCCCCCCAAAAGTACAAACGCACCAGCAGGAAGCGTAAACACATAACGTAGCGACGTATTGACAGAGCGGTACTAATGATACAATAGACCCAGACCCTCCTCGAACTACTGTTTTTTTTTAAAAAAAAAACAACCCCGCCCATATGCAAAATCCCCCTTTGACAATGTGATAGTTGAGACTCCTGGCTATGCATATGCAACCTTCCCTTCCCGTCCTTCCGCCACCACCTCAAACTCTAAGAGCCGCGAGGACACTTAGATGGCAAGGTTGTCAGCACACCCCCAAGTCTGCTCCACACCAAACTGCCCGGGCGCCTTCCACTCATCATTCCCATAGCTGAAGATCACACTCTGGTGCCCGCAGACCTCGATGATGTTCTTGATCGCCGCCCTCTGCTCCGCCTTCCCAGGCTTCGCGTTGCCGTTCTGCT
The DNA here is from genome assembly GCF_010093595.1 of Mytilinidion resinicola. Taxonomy (NCBI): domain Eukaryota; kingdom Fungi; phylum Ascomycota; class Dothideomycetes; order Mytilinidiales; family Mytilinidiaceae; genus Mytilinidion; species Mytilinidion resinicola. Next base: position 387,278 of record NW_022985472.1, read on the forward strand.
CGCCGCCGGTCGGCCAGCCAGACTCCAGGTTGTACAAGCCCTTCGCGGCCGGCCCGGGGCAGACGACCGAGATGGCCTCGAGCTGCTTCTTGACCTCCTCGCCGGCCTTGTTCGCGTACACCGAGCTGGTGAAAAAGGGCTGCACGTTGGCGGCAAGCACGTCGATGGAGTCGCAGAGCGCGCTGCCGAACTCGAGGATGGCGGAGACGGCGTCGGTGGTCGTGAAGGGCACGGTGCTGGGCAGACCGGCGCCCTGGATCTTCGCCTTGGCCTTGGTGATGTAGGCGGCCAGCTCGCCCGCAGTGCAATACTCGTGGAAGATGGCCTCGTTGCCGATGACGACCATGGCGACCAGATCCCAGTTGCCCGCCTTGCCCCACGTGATGATGTCGCCGACCTGCTCGTCGCAGCCGGACTCGAACGTCGCCGCGTCCTTAATAAACACGCCGAGGATCATCAGCACCTTGTGCTCCTTGCAGGCAGCGCCGATGCTCTCGAGTCCGCCACAGTCGGTGCTGTAGGTGCGGACGGTGGTGAAGCCGAGGTTCTTGATTACGCCGATGTCGTACATGACTTCGCTTGCGGTCTTGCAGGAGCCGGATTCGGTGTAGGGGGTGTAGGTCATGGCCCACTGGTTCCCGTTGGTCTTGTGGAGGGGAGTTCCACCATAGGAAACGCTGGGAGCACTGGGCTTGGCAGGGGCACTGTAGGCGGGAGCACTGTAAGCGGGCTTAGCGGGGGCACTGTAGGCGGGAGCACTGTAAGCGGGCTTAGCGGGGGCACTGTAGGCCGGCGCGCTGTAGGCGGGCTTGGCTGGTGCCGAGTAGACTGGTGCCGGGGCAGAGTACGCAGGGGCACTGTAAGCTGGAGCGGAGTAGACAGCCTTCGAGGAGGGAGTCACATAGGCGACGACAGACGACGAGGGCGCAACGTAGACGGAGCTCGTAGTGGATGGCGAGTACGGGCAGACGAAGATCTCGGAAGTCTTAATAATAGTCACGGTCGTCTCGGGGTGAGTGTAGGTGCCCGGGGTGAAAGTAGAGATGGTGGGGTAGACCACGGTGGCAGTCTCGGAGTAGCTGGAGGTAGTAGCACCGAAAGTGTACTCGCCAGCGGACGGGCAGACGTAGGTCGTGGTCAGGATGACGCTGGTGATAGTCGAGCCGACGCTCGAGGTCGTGGCGTACGGCAAGGTCACGGTGGTCTCAGTAGCAACGGAGGTGGTCTCGCCGCCATAGGTGTGCTCTCCGGGCGGGACGACGGTGGTCTTGGCACCGCAGACAGTGGTTGTCTCTATGACGACGATGGTCTTGGCCGGGAAAGTGTAGGTGCCTGGGGTCTCGCAGGTCGTCACCTCAGGAGTAGGGACGGGGACAACAACCACTGAGGAGGTGGGGGCGGCAATGGGAGATGGGGCCAAGTAGACTGTGCTGTTGGCAGCATATGTAGTGGGTTTGGGGACCCCTGGATGATGTTAATATAAATCCTTTATCCGCGGATGGTTCGGAATTGAAGAATCTCAATGTAAGCGGAGGAAACAGTAAGTCAAACATACATCCTCCCTCTCCGGTGTAGGTAGAGGTGTAGACAGAGCACACCTCGCCGTACGGGTACGGCGCACCAGTTCCCACGGCGGTTCCAACGGGAGCGGAACCGTAGATGCCCCTACGATTATGGAAGCCCACATGGCCTTGATGCGACGCCGCAACTGCGCCGATCAGCGAAGCAGCCGAAGCCGCGACAAAAGCACCCTTCATGATCAAATAATACGGAGCACGGGGTTTGTTGATATGGGGATTTTGGTGAAATTAAGAAGAGATATAGAGGGTGGACGGCTGAACGAGTGAAGCCGGTATTAGATTAATTGCAAACGAGTGGCTAGGCAAGATGCCAAACTTGAGAGGCTGTGAGGAACAGAGGGCCTTGCTGGAGAAGGTCTCTCACGAGAGCGGGAGGGGTGAGGTTTTGACAGACGCAGGTACGGCGCCATAGCGTCCGGCTAGCATCAGGGGGAGAAATGAGCATGGCAACGCGCTGCGGTTGGGCCTCTGCTTTGGGGATGGGCGGACGAGGCTACGATCATGATGGGTTGGGCGTGCGTGGGCGAGTGGAAATGAAAGATCTGGGGAAGTGCTGGAAGCGGTTGAACAGCCTTGGTCCACTGCTCAACACGGGTTAGGCTATCTAATCTCCCCGGCCATCCACAGCGCCTTCCAAGGTTTCGCGTGCACACCTCATGAACGATGCAGGTCACAAGGCCGCCGACGAGAGCAACGGCGGCAATTGAGGCCTCCAGCCGCTCCAGTGCCGTCTCCAGCCCATCAAAACCGCAGAAAAACGCTCCTCGTCTTCATCTCCCGTCTCGCGGGTGTTGTCGGCGACGTCAGCGAGCAATTTCCGCAGCCACGCCGCTCTTGGGCGAGGCCTCGTATTGGCCGCGACACGGGCCCCGGTTCGCACTACGCCAGCTCATCCGGGCAGTTGCGCGACGGTTGCGCTGCCCGTGCCCCGCCGAAGAGGCCGATCCGACGCAGGCACCAGATGCATTTCACCGCCACACCGCCTTCCCACCACGCTTTGCGAATGCAACCACCAACCACAGCACGCGGCGCCAGCGTCGTCATGCAGGGCCGCCGTCCGCCGCTGCCCGGACATTTTATTCTATCTGGCAGTTCGTGTGGGGATGGCTAGCGCCCAGTCGCTTTAAACAACCTCCCGATCCAAGCCCCTTGAACCGCGTTATTGCGCTGCGTTGCCCACCTCCCTGCCCTACCACTCCACCCCTTCAGCGCGGCCTGTCAGAATCTTGTGCCAGGTGACCTCGTTAACGGTTCGCCACCCTGTCACTAGCATGGCAGACCCTGAGGTTGCAATACCCCAGATTTTTGATGATGCAAGCCATGCATTCATGCATAGGAGGTCCAAGTGTGAAGGGTCGCCCAGCTCACGTAACGGACGTGTCGGTTAACTATTGTATTGCCAAATCCTAGTCTTGGCGTAAAGCCTAGGCATTGTCTCGGCCTTAATTCTCCGATTGGGGTGAAAGGTTAGGAGGCGTTGCTCTATGCAGGTCATGACTGATGCCTGCCGCGCACTCAATGTTAACGGCAACTGCACTTTGTAAGAGTGAGGGTATTCAAGTCAAGGTGTATTGTAGGCATGAGAGTTTGCAATTGTTCTGGTGATAGAGAAGCAGGCATGCGTGCGAGTAGGAAGGTGGCAAGATCGTTTCGAAGCCTGTAAACCGGCTGCTGAAACGCCATGGCATCAAGGCGAGTAGAAAGGAGGGGAACCATGAAGCCTTTCACATGGTATGCACGTGAGTTAGAAACCGCATCTGAAACACCCTTCACAGCTCGTATATTTGCTTTGCCATTTGGTCGTATCTGATCGTCGCCCGCCGCACTGAGCGATACTATGCGTATTGATGGTAGGATGGAAATCAACTCGCTTGTTCCGTCGTGCCAGCCTCTTCATCGTTTGAGGGTTTTCGTCTGCGCATTCGCAGACGAGACCATTCCCTCATCTTCTCCGCCACCTTCTTGGGGCTCAACTTAGTAGAAGAGTCTTCCGTCTTTGGTCCAGAAGAAACGCTATTCGATTGCGTTGACTTTTGGTAATGATCGATATCGATACGCTGCAGAATATCAGCCGTGTGCGACGACATTCAATGTTGGAAAATTACCAGCCATAGTTGCCAGATCACGATAATGATGAGCGTAAGCGGGATAGACACGGTCCAGTAAATCCACATTCTCTTGGAAACAATTGACGTCCATTGTGGAGCTCGCCAGTCGAACATGCTCATCGAGAAGAAGGACTAGATTCTTAGCGTTAGAGGCTGTTGGTGAAGGTATTCGAAACTAATAGTATTGTGGTGGCTTACCGATACAAAGGTTGTTGGCAGGAATACTATGCTCATGAACGCAAGAGTCCGCATCGCAGAGCTATCAGCTTTCGTAGCTTCGGCGAGGTCTCACGACGCTTTTGCCATGCTCAGGTTTGCTCCGTTGTCTCTTTCGGTGATCATGTTGAACACCTTGAGTGACAGGTTAGGTGCAGACCCAGGGCATAGTTCAATAGGTTTGGAACAGCTTACCAATTGCATTAGAGACTGTGCAATCCGTTGATGGCATTTCACTTCGGCCAGCAAAGCTCGATTTTCCACGTCCAGTTGGTGTATTTTTTCTTGAAGGACTCCCTTGACCTTTTCATTCTCACTGAAGCAACATTCGCATTCCGCAATGTAATTCAAGGAGTCCATGTTACTCTCAAATCTCAACTGAAGCAGCGAAAGCTGTGAGGTAATGGCAATGAGACCCGTGGTCATCTCGCGATAGTCAAGCTCCCGATCAGGAATCATTTTACGATGATACCTAGTCGCAAGGCACTTACGATTTGAATCCCGAAGATCAGACGCATGCCGCTTGATCAAGTCCGAATTTTTGTCAGTTTGGGTTTCGCAAAGCCAGACTGGAATATGCACGGGATGGAAACTCTCCATTTTCATGGAATTCAGACTGGCGAGAATGTTTTCCGACTCTGTCGGTCCCATTCCTAATAAAGCCCAATTTGCTTTTCGCAGCTCGGTGGATGGCGATCGGTATATAAAGCCTGTGGTCCTAGTTATGACTTTGAGAGTTACTCAGAGCTTGAAGTAGGTTTACATTACTTACTATGCTTTTCCAAAGAGCCTTCGTGCTTGTATCTCAATGTCTGTGCGGTTTGCGTGAATAAGATCTGCAGGTAAGCAGATGGAATATCGAAGTGCCTCAGAATACTGAGAAATTGTAGTCTAGAAAAGGGTACGATTAAATGGTAGTTAGACATGTGCCAACTACCGACACTGCACAAGTGTTTTAGCGACGATTTCTCACGGGGAAACTGGGGCACGAACATCAAGTTCAAAGATGGCAGCTTTCCACATCCACTCATATCGGTAAGCGACTTTGCGAGCAGTCAGTATTATGTTCTCTAAGACGTAGTTTCAGCCAGGTGCTTACCACACTCTTCAAATAGTCCTCGATCTTGTCCCCAGGCAGTGGAATAGTCCGTATGTGGCATAGATCCAATTCAACCTAGTACATTGAGGATTATCGATATCTGAGGACGGAGAAGGGATCATACAGGGTCCTAGGACATTGAGAAGCCGTAGCTGTAATCGCAAGGTCTGAATTGGATGCCTATTTCTGGATCCAAATACCTCTTACAAAACAACTCGATGTCCTCTTTAGGAGCAGTTTCGTTCTCTCGAACCCTGTAGCGGGAGACCTTTTCAGCTGATAGTATTTTAATAGGCTCCTGGCCGGTTCTAATAGATGTACATGTCCTATGTCAGTGCTTGTAAGGCTACATTGAAACCTTGCGTTTTATCTCATTTCAAACGCGTGGTACGTACCGAGCTGTCCACCTATCAAATTCTATGAGCAGCTGCAGGCAATCACATTGCCATTCGCTTAATCTACTCAACAGCGTTATGCGATTAGACTGCCTCAGAAATGTGGCAAGCAATTTGGGGTTGTTCGGGACCTTAGCTGTCTCTGGACGAAGATCGAAGCATCTGCTTGCAAATTTCGTCGCTAGCTGTTGTATGGAATCTTCAAGGTGTGGAGGTGTTCCCTTCGCTTTAAGAACCATGTGAAAGTTGTTAGTCTCTAATGAGATTTTCTCGCAAACGTCCCTTATTTCGTCAAGCAAGACATGGCTGTCTTTATTGGCATTGGTGCGCGTGCGTTGATCCTTAAGATTCCTCGACACGATCGCGACCTTTCGCGCGCTTTCTGATACAACATTGAGTTGTGAACAGCTGTGATAGTGGCATTGTTTCCGGGAGTAGTTCATTGAAATCACAGTCTTGACTGAAATAGGTCCACGGATACGATTAAGATTACGGGTAAAGAAGTCCAAAGTAGAGCGATAAAGACAGAAGATTACAGAAGATGAACTGGAGGAGACTGACAAAGGCGAAATTAGAAGGAGGGCATCCCAACGTCAACATCCTCGCCTCGTGCACCTTCCCACTCTGTCCCACCCCTCACCTTCTCTGTAATAGATTGGCACACGAGGAACATAACGCAGACGCGACGTAGCACCGTAGCACTTCAGCAAATTAGTGACCGGTGAGGACTGCATACTGATAGCCATGTGGGTCCACGCCCACTCTTAGGCTGCTGTTGAATGCACAGCGGCATGGTGCTCGCTTTCGAAACAGGGCTGGTGACTCACTGATGGAATGAGCTGGCACGAGTGAACGAGATGCAATTCTATTGCGATACGCGTACAGTGGAAGTGAATGATTGGAGGAGAAGAGGTCAGCTTAGACTTGGTGAGAAGAGAAGCGCCAAGTTAGGAAAGCTGGATCCCGACCTTGGATACCACCACAGACGGCACTTTACACCACCCCAAAGGGATATCGACTTATCTACCTCAGATCGTTGAAACCCGATAGGGCTTCAATCGACCTTACGGCATTTCCCTAAATCTTCAACGTCGAGTTGGCACGGAGTAGGCAGTACATCCGTGCCGAATCAGATGTCTACTCATATTTAGACATATTGCTGTGTCAAGTTGCGCTGTTCGGATAAACTTTCAATGTTCGGATAAAGTTTCATGTTCGGGAAAACTCCATGTTAGGCGATGAATAGGATGTTGACGCATAAACACTATATTAGCTGCTACTTTACCTAAACTCTAAAATGCCACATGCACCAAATTAAGCCACGACATCACGTTGCCGTGGCGATGCTACTGACACGATGCTAATTCGGCGTTGAAGAACTAGGGAAACGCCGTAAGGGGAAACGCCGTAAGGGACACACCCAAGGCCGATAGCCGATCTTACGACATGACTGACATGATACCCATGGGATTTTCGAGCCGCAAATATTTCTTTGGAGTTCGAGTCCTTTATGTTCTATACCATTTAGTCAAGGCCTGAAGACTCAACCCCAATGTAGGACTTGTAAAAAGCCGTCGGAGGATGTCATTAGCCAACCGTGCGTGTTGTACTCCACCTCTTATTGCTAACGACTCTAACCCGCGAGTAATGATTCCGAAACAACGGATGTATGCTGTCAGGAGGAGCTCAAGGGTCGGAAGACAGGATATATCCGGCCCACGGACTAACTCGCGCAGAACGAATTTACGCTGTCCTGAGGGGCTCAAAGGTCGAACAATGAGCGAACGCGGATTAGTCCGTGGAGCGGACAGTGCCTCGGGAATGCTGGTTGGGGGGGGTGAATTACGTGACTGTAGTGCTGTCGCAGCTACATAAGAGTCGAAAACATACCTACTTCTACCTACATAGAGAAGAAGTCTATACAAAACCTCGCCGCATCCATACACATCATAAGCGATCTTTCAAGTAGGCTTCATCTACTCCATTCTCCCCTGTTAAAACATCTTAACATTCCCCCTCAGTTCACCCCGCTACAACTACCCCCACCACAGCCATGCCTACCGTAATTTCAATCTTCTACCCGCGCACCGCGACTTCGACCTTCGACCTCGACTACTACCTCTCCTCGCACTTGCCGCTGGTCGTCGGGTACTGGTATCCGCGCGGGCTGCAGCGGTATCACGTCGAGACATACGCCGAGGGGCCGTACACGGTGAAGGCGGAGCTTGTGTGGGATTCGTTGGATGCATTCAAAGCCGCGGCAGGCGTTGAAGAGGAGATTGGAGCCATCTTTGCGGACGCTAAGAATTATAGCAATGAGGCTCCGGTGCAGCTGTTTGGGGAGGTGGTGGGGAGTGGGGAGAAGCCGAAGTAGTGAGGGAAAGGGAGGTTTGAAAGGGATGGAAGGGGAAGGGGCGATGGGACGGTGAATGATATCTATGAGTCTGAGCTTTGAACTATAGTCTTCGTCATCTTGATCGATGTCTTGATTGAGTGAGAAACACCACAGCACCCCCGACATTCGCGGCGTTGCTCCAAGCGTCGCGCCAAGTCACAGCCCACTTCGAGTGACGATGCTCCACACGCCGTGGCATCTATCCTCCGCCCGCTTCTCCCTCGACACCATGGCCTCCGCAGACCCTCTCGACAGCGCTCTGTATGCTCCCCAGCATTCTCCTCCAAAAGCCCCCAACTAATCCTGAAAACTAGCGACCTGCTCCGCCGCCTTAACCCCAAAGACGTCAAGCAAAACGTCGACTACCTCTGCCAACTCGCTCCCGCTCTGACGGAAGAACTCCTCGAATCCGTCGATATCCCGCTTGCGGTCAAGCAATGCCTCAAGACGAAGCGCGACTTCCTGTGCTGCGACTACAACCGGGACGGTGATAGCTGGCGGAGCCCGTGGAGTAATGAGTTTCAGCCGCCGCTGGATGATGGGGAGGGCATTGCGCCGAGCGATCGGATACGGAAGATGGAGGTGAAGGCGAATGAGGCGTTTGATGTGTATCGGGAGCTGTGAGTAACAATCCTAAGGAAGTGGGGGGTTGTGGGGACGAATGCTGACGAGGGGTGGTAGATACTTCGAGGGCGGAATTTCGAGCGTCTACCTTTGGGATATGGACGATGGGTTTGCGGGGTGTGTTTTGCTTAAGAAGGGTATGTATTTGTCCTCAAAGAAGGGGGCGTTTGAGCTGATGTGGTCAAGCTGTCTCTCCCTCTCCCAAGAGCAACGGCAGCTGGGATAGTATCCACGTCTTCGACGCCCAGGACCGCGCCCGGACGGCCCACTACAAGCTCACCAGCACTGTCATTCTGAGTCTCGGCAATGAGGCGGAGAATCTGGGCATAATGGATCTGAGTGGGAACATGGTTAGGCAGGTGGAGCAGGACATGGCAGTTGAGGATGATGGGAGCCATGTGGCTAATATCGGAAAGGTAGGATGGCTTCATACGAGAGGATTTATCCACTATGCTTGGTTGCTAATGGCGGATTTACAGATGGTCGAAGATATGGAGTTGAAGATGCGGAACCTGCTGCGTGAGTCTTCTCTCAAACTTGACATGAGAACCAGGCTAATATTCTGATCTAGAGGAGGTGTACTTCGGAAAAGGTATGATACCTATCCATCAATTGAGTCTTAGTCTTCATACTAACGTTCGACCCAGCGAAGGACGTTGTCGGCGATCTACGGAGTGAGTATAGGGTGCCCTCAGCACTCAATTATTATCGCTAACCGTACTGCAGGTATTCCACCATTGAGCGAGACCAACAGGGACAGGGCGACACAGCGAGAAATGATCAACAGCATGGCACGGTGATTAGCGGTCTTTTTCCATGCACAAATACTCACGAGATTCCAATCCATGGTATGGTGGAGGGCATACAAAACAGCTTGTTACAGTTCACCTTGGGCACTTTTTAAATTGTTCAATCGTGGTCACGACGTGAAGACATGGGATCAATATCTTTTCAAGGTATTTTCGTTCCTCCAGTCGGGAATTTCTCACCCGCAAGTGCAACCACATCTGGACATCCAACGCGGGTCAACATCACGTGCTTGAGATGTACAGGTTAGTAATCCGCGTCAGCAACTTTTCCAAGCTTCACGCTATTTTTAAGCTACATATGTGTCTTGACCAACTACTATACATGTACTAGGCATCTACTTTCTCAAGTCCTACATCTTCCCGGTCTGTCATATTCAATCTCACCGCCACTCTCCCAGTCATCACTTCCCTTGAGCGTCCTCCCATTTCAATTCACTCAAAAAAGATCCAATTCCGGTAGACCCCAGCATGCCCCAAGACACCCTCCGCGTAATTGGTTTCCTCAAGAAACACCCCGACATCACCCACGAGGAATTTTACGAGCACTGGGAAAAGAAACATGCGCCCCTCGTTGTACCATGGATCTTAAAGCATGGCTTCATTTCTTACATGCAGGTACCTCTACAATTCCCTTCATCTTCACGCCCTTCACTTCCCTCCCTGAAGTTCCACTACTTCTCTCGTTATGTTTCGTTACGAGCTTATACTCAATTCCCTACCTCGTAGATTCACACAACTCCAACATCACTCCTCTCCCTGCCTGGCGCCGTCGATGCCGACGGCTGCGGGCAGATGGAGGTAAAGGACTGGGATATGTTCATGGCCGCGATGCAGGACCCGTACTATACGGAGGTGATTGTGCCGGATGAAGAGAAGTTCATTGATCGGAAGACTACGGAGGTGCTGGGTTTGAAGACGGTCGGGGTGCAAAAGAACTTCATTGTTAATGGAAAAGCGGTTGATGCGGCAGAGTAGAGAAGGTAAAAGTGGAGAAACAGGACGAATCTGAAGCAAGACGGGTATACCACAACTTATTCTACAATTCTATCACCCCTTCTCATTTAACATAAACTATGCCCATCCTTCTCTCTCCTCTCCCTCAAACCAGCAACCTCCCCCCATTCGTCTCCACAGTCGCTCCCGACACAAACCGATCCCTCATGCAGTACAAATACGCCTCCGCCACATCCTCCGGCCGTCCAATCTCCTTCACCAACGTCGCCTGCTTCCACCCCTCAACTGCATGTTCTATCATCTCCGCCGGCGAGCTATCAAACAGCTCCGTCTGCACCACCCCCAAAGTAACCGTGTTAACCCGCAGCGGCGCAAGGTCAACCGCTAGTCCGCGAGCTAGCCCCTCCACCGCCCCGCCCCACCCCGCGATAATCGACCACCCGGGAAACGGCTTCTGCGTGATCGAGCCGCTGGTGAGGGTAAAAGAAGACGCCGGCGTGAGCGTCATGTACGTCGGGATGAGTTTCGCGACCATAATCGCGCCGATGAACCGCACGTTCGCGGGCGCCAGCACCACGGCCGGGGTCGCCTCGGCCATGGCAGGGAGCTTGAGCGCGTCGCCGGCCGTGAAGACGACGTGGTCGATCTTCTTCGCCTTGTTGTCTGTGACGGCGTCGAAGAGCGCGGTGAGGTTCGCCTCCACGTTGTCGAGGTCCGCGAGGTCGCAGGTGGCGCCGGTGATGTTGGCGGCGAGGGAGGGGTACGAGGCGCGCAGGCGGGCGAGGGCGGCGGCGAGGCGGGCGGGGTTCGAGCTGGAGATGAAGACGGCGGCGCCGTGCTCGAGGCAGGCTTCGGCGACGCAGAAGCCGACGCCGGAGGTGCCGCCGAGGACGAGGATGAGCTTTTGGGAGAGCTTGGAGGTGTATTTGGTTTGGGACATTGTGAGAGCTGGTAGACCTTGGAGTGCGTGGGAAGGAGGCTTGGTTGGGAAGATGGACGAGGGGAAGGGTTTGAAGTGTGATTGAGATGTTGGAGAATGATGGTTGATTTGATTGAGTTGGAGAGTGAGAAATAGCTCTTTATACTTATGTTGGGTTACTCTGCTATCGAGACCTATCCTTATGTCCACCGTCCGATCTCTTATACTCCGCCTCTAACTCCGCCGTCTCCCTCTAGATTTACCAATCTCGTTCGCGAAATTATACGAAAGCAGTAAAAGAGCGGGGATGAGCGGCCCATCCCCTTTAGCGGCGGCGCTCGTGCGTTAGTGGCGGCGCTCGAGACGCTAGTATCGTTTAGATCTGATATCGCGTGAATCGCCGCTTTCGGTCTCCAACTGAATATAAAAAAGTCCCCAAACCTTAGAGATAATATGTTACTTCAGTCATGAGGACATGAAGTGGCCATATCCTCCCTATGTGGACAACGGCGATGTTATGGTCTTTAAGATATCGTCCTTGCTATCGGTGGGTCTTCTTTCTTCTTAGAATTGCACGTAGAGTACACCTGCAGGGAGATTTGATCAATTCCACATGATAAGGTGGGCCGAACTCCCTAGTTCCTAGATGCGCAGGACTCGGCGTGGTTAGAAGTGTCGAGCCATGGAATCTTGGCGTTCTCTAACCCCCAACCCCAGATTCCCTTCAAACTGCCAAGATGCAAAAATTACCTAGATCGGCAGGGCTTGGCGAAATGAAGCTAGAAAAAGTGTTGAGTATAGAGAGTGTCGGGTTTCTTGGCATACAAACGTCGGCGGTACATGACTACTATTATTTTCCCTTGGTTATACAGACTCTAAATGTTAGAAAATCAGGTTGAAACCCTCCGAAATCTTTTATGCTGGCGTGATTTTCTTTTTACGGCACGACATGGCGAGTATGAGCGCTTTGCCGGAGCGGGTCTCCTTCTGGGGCCGAGATTTCTAGTGTTGGTAATGCTTCAAGGCATCACGAGATAGTCATATGATATAGAAGAAGTACGCTCATTTTTATTCAGAATGATCTACTCATTATGCTTACGCCCGCCATGGCCATGCTTCCGAAAGTCATCCTCCCCCAACTTCGACGTATCCAGCTGCGTCGCGTTTGGCGTGAACCCGATCCGGTTCTCGATGATTGTGTTCTTGCCATTGGGCCCCACGGGAGCTATAAACATCAACTCATTAGCTTCTCTCTATCCGGCTCACCAAACTTGGGATGGACAAATACCCTCGGCACGAACGGATCAACACGATGCTTTTCCATTCCCTCTATCAATCGATCCCAGTTCACGCACTCGTGCGCTATGGTGCGGTTACCGGTGGGCAGGATCGAGTTCTCTAGCCAGCGGAGCGTAAACGGGGTTTCGTCGGCTTTGCACATTATGCCTTCGACGAGCATTTCGAGGCAGTGTACTGGGTACATTAGCCTTGTCAGTCACAGCACTCGGAATGGATGGCGGAGAGGGGTAGGAGGCGCGTACGGTTATGTTTTTGCTGGAGATATTCGTCCTCTTCCGTTAGGTTGAGGAAGCAATTGAACAAAGAATTATTGAAGAGTTATTGTATTTCAGAGATAGACGAAACGAATTCGATTTCCTCTCTTGCTTCCCTAAATATATCCGGAAGTGCCCGCGCCCTACCTACTCAAGGCGCAAGACGAAGGAATTGCTGGTAGATGAGTAAGTCACAGAACAGTCGGTCGCTAATCAAAGCCAGTGCTTTTCATTATAACAAAGTTAATAACCCCAAAAAGCATGGATAATCTCGGAACAAAGGTCTTAAATCCTAAGCTTTATCTACGCTTCACATCTTCTATAGAGAACTCTGGCTTAGCCTATAATACCACGAATCGCTAGAGGCAGACATGATGGCGTCGCTCCGGATAGCCTCGTATCCATTAGAAAGTTCGTGCATCCCGTCCGAAAACTTGTCGAACTGTAGATAGATATAGAAAGGTTGTATACCGAGCGAAGCAATAGAATATTTAAGCTCATTGCGCTTCTGTAGTGGCTTAATGCCTCATCAAGTAGCATTGACAAAACAAGAACCCCACTTCCTAACTGTATAGAAAAATCGGAAACAGGATAGCTGTAATTTAGCCATGCTGACGTAGAATCTCCAAATTTCTAACGTTCCTCGGATTGGGCCGCAACTCAAGGCTTGTGTCGAGCATGAACCGCTCAGACACTAGCCTCCGCGCCTACCTTGAATTCTCAAGGCCGCCCTAGGCGGGGATCGACAGGTTCAGGACCTTAGATGGCAGCTTGACCACCTGGGTAAGGATGCTGGCCTTTTCGCTCTGGTCCGAATGTATTTAATAAAAGAGCCTCCAATCAGCCAATCAAAATGTTGCAATGCTAAAGACCCCTTCAAAAATCGAGGCCGCACTTTGGCGCTAGTCCCGCGCGCACGTGAGCCCCAACCGCCCATCGAGCGCCCGCTTGCAGCCTGCTCGATGTGTTCTGTGCAATGCTATACACGAACCTTTAAGCAGGCCACGAGATATGTACTGCTTTGCGCTTCCTGGCTCACCACGATAGTTAGCTTGCATTGCGGTCGAACTCAACCAACATTCTTTGCTCGTGGGAGAGCATGCGGGCGCCACGATGCGTCTTCTGAAGCGCTCACCGGACGGCGATTTCGAGTTGGTTTCTTTCAAAGATGACGACCCTCCTCCGTATGCCATCCTATCGCACACATGGACCGATGGTCAAGAAGTCACGTATAATGAGCTGGTGGCCGGTACAGGCAAGGACAAGACTGGCTACGCCAAAATCCGCTTCTGTTGCGGGAGAGCTGCAGCGGATGGCCTCCAGTATTTCTGGGTAGATACCTGCTGCATCGACAAGTCTACCAGCGATGAGCTCAGCACGGCCATCAATTCTATGTTCCGCTGGTATCAGCGCGCAAGCAAGTGCTACGTATATCTGTCAGATGTCCAGGTCCTAGATGAGCTTGCTGATGCCCAAGCGTTCCGGATAACGTGGGAGGATTCCTTTCGACGGAGCCGATGGTTCGCGCGGGGCTGGACGTTGCAGGAGCTTCTCGCGCCGGCCACCGTTGAATTCTTTTCCAAGGAGGGTAAGCGGCTGGGTAGTAGGATAACGTTGGAGCAGGAAATTCATAAGATCACCAAGATTCCTATCGGAGTATTGAGAGGACAACATCTCTCCGAGTTTAGCGTTGACGAGCGAATGAGCTGGGCAGCGAAACGCAGAACGACGGTTAAGGAGGATAAGGCATATTGTTTACTGGGGATCTTTGGGGTTTTCATGCCGCTCATATACGGGGAGGGGGAGGAACACGCGTATCTACGGCTCAGAAGAAAGATACTGAAGCCTTTAAAGGGGACAGAAGCGCGAGGCAATGAACACAGATCGGACCTGCAAGGTATGTCTTAATTTGTATAAAGGCAACGTCCGTATATTGCAGATCTGTGCAGCTAAAATTACGGGATTTTTACAAAATCCCTTCCTCGCTCTACCCTGGCCACGAAGCGCTAACGTTGAACATCGATAGGTAACCCTCAAACGCTACTTAAACCATCCTCAAACGTCCCCTTCCCCAGAGACAACGACTTCGTCGACCGCGGTAATATTCTTGAACAGATTAACGAGCGATGCTCGCAGCCAGCGGGTCGCGCGGCGCTTGTAGGGTTCGGCGGGTTTGGGTATGATTCAACCTCCGCAAGGTCTAGCCTATACTTACTTGTGCAGGAAATCGCAGCTCGCGATCGAATATGCGCATCGGGTTCGGCAAAAGTCGCCTGAAACATGGGTGTTCTGGATGCATGCGAGCAACTCGGCGCGACTTAAGGCGGCATTCAGCGACATTGCCCAAGAAGTCGGTCTATCCCTTCAGCCAACTGCCGCCGTAGACACGCTTCAACTGGTCCGTAGATGGTTGTGCGACGAGGCCAATGGACGATGGCTAATGATCGTTGATAATACTGACACGGATATCACGATCGAAATGCAAAACAAGGAAGAGAAGGTGTCCCTGGCTGCTCTGTTACCCCAAAGCGATCACGGCGCCATCCTCATTACGTCGCGCAATGCCGATGTTGCGCGAAGTCTCGTTAGCCATGAGAAAGATATTATTGCGGTTGGGATAATGAGCGACGAAGAGGCTGTCCAGCTTCTAGAGAACAAGCTGAGAGATGGCCCAAGTGATGGCGCGATACAGCTTGCCAACGCTCTCGACTGCATCCCGCTTGCTATTGTTCAAGCAGCAGCTTATATTAACCGGCTTAAGCCTCGCATGTCCGTCGCGAAGTATCTTAACGAGCTTAAAACAGTAAAGAAACGAGCACAGCTACTCTACAAGACGGTTCCAGACATGCGGCGCGACGAGCAAGCGTCGAACTCCGTGCTTATAACCTGGCAGATCTCCTTTGACCATATACATCAGAAACGACCGTCGGCAGCGTGTCTTCTTTCGTTTATGAGCTTCTTTAATCGGCAAGGCATCCCCGAGTTTATGGTTCGCCATTATATAGACAAGGACAATCAGGGGCGAAATGATTTGTTGGATAACTGCTTAGAAGAGGAGGACGTAGATTTTGAGGAAGATGTGGCAGTGCTTCGCGCCTTCTCGCTAGTAGGCATGACGCAACGCGAGGACGAGTTCGAGATGCACGGGCTGGTCCAGCTCGCCACACGAATATGGCTTGCGTCAACCAATACAGAAAGGAAATGGCACCAGGCTTTCATACAAACGATGGCTCATGAGTTCCCGGATGGGGAGTACGCGAACTGGCCGAAGTGTCAGACTCTTTTTCCGCACGTCTTACCTATGCTAGAGCAGGAGGGCATAAATAACGGGAAGACTCAGGTTGAAAATTGATGTGAACTCTGTCTTATTTCGGGGGCCCGAAGGC